>NW_028262339.1:2915996-3069073 GCF_047370975.1 Nipponia nippon | reverse complement strand
AAGAAAATCAACTCTATCCCAGCTGAAACCAGGACAGTCCGCAGAAAGGAAAATGGCTTCTGTGGGAAGGCGGTGATGAGATCAGTTTGAACTGATTGGTGGGTTGCAAAGGAAAATGACCCAGGAGGGCACTGCGGAAAGAATTCAGATTTACTGGGAATATGAGGGAGCTATGGAACAGATGTATATGCTGTTGCTATGATCAAATTGAAAGATTTTTAGATGTTTTCTCTCTCAAACCCTCTTGGGGTTATTAGTTTATAAAAAAATTAACAATCTAAAAAGAAAGAGATCAAAATAAAAGCTATTTACTCATCATTGGAAGCAGTGGAAGTACAAGACTGTTCTCTGTTGAGAACTGGGGAGAGGAAGAGGAAAGCTATTCTGAAGTCCGTACTTTGAGTCCAAAATGTTAAGAAGTAATATTGATCCTTTTTCTTGAATTCAAGAACAAAAATACCATCAGGACACTGAGTCTGAATAAAACTGTTGTCTCACAGACATGGACCTCTTAAGGTTGACCAACTGTTCTAGCTATCTTTCTGCATTGTATGTAAAAATGAAGTTTGTATGGTATAACCAGATATGAAGAACTTCTAGTTAGGGCAGAAACGTTTATGAATGTATTTCATGCATGTAGAAATACTCAAAAGAGGGTTTGATTGTAAAACTGTGTGTATTCACACAGTGTAAGTGTAATTCACAGTGTAATTCACATTGTGTAAGTGCAATCACTTAAGCCTACCTTATTACAAAAACACAGAGTTGAAATAAACAAGATTTTCTAAATTTTGGATTACCTTTAAGAAAAAAAAGAAAGAAAAGGGAGGGGAAAAACCCCTCATGCTACACTGTAGAGTTTGAAAATAAGATGTGAAGGTTCTCCCCAATCAATTTCAAAGTAGTATCAAAAGGGAGAGACGATGACTTTTTGGAAATAAACGTTCTGAGGTTGTATAGATGGGATGTTGATGAGTCAAATGCATGGGTTGAATATTATGTTTTGCCAGTGCGTTGCCTTTTAGTGGCATTCATAGGTGGTCCTCATGGTATACATTTACCACAGGCTTATTAAGAACAGAAGCTCTGCAGAAGTGGTCAGGGAGAGCAGGAGAGGGTCATGTGAGAATGGTGGTGTGTTCTGCAGGAAAAGGTCAGCAGAAATCAGGTTTGTGGCCTGTAGTTGTTATGCACATTTTTATAAAATCTCAAATTTGAAACAGCTGTTGGGCATGAATACATCAGTGCAAGCTTTCTTCTCACTGATCTGGTCTATTGGTATGTGTCAAAAGCCAGCAGGGTGAAGCTGACTAAATAGTTTTCTTGCCTGATTTGGTTTGTCTGTCCCAGTTGACCGTAGGAAAGATAAAAAAACCAGTTCTTTGTCTAAAATTACCTGGGTTTAGGATAGAGAAATCCTTATAAAAAATTCTAGAACAGTTGAGCTTATGGGAATAGAAAATAAGCTGAGGTTTGTGTTCTGTTAATGTTGCAATTAAACATATACTGCCTGGAGCTATTAAACTTGGGATCTAATGCCTGGTCTTCAACAGCAATAAACGAGTAACTTTGGTCAGTGTGGACCATTGGCTATAGAATGCATGTAGGTGTGGTATACGCTTACTTACCTGTTGCCTCACCAACTCTCCCTGTTTTTTAAACTCATTTTTTCCTAAAACAAAAAATACCTAATGTGTTGCTAATCCTGAAAAACAATATCTTAATTTCTGGCAAATGACAAAATCAACAAAACATTTTTGAAAGCTATTCTGAGTAAATATATGATAATAAATGAATAGTACACACTACATTTTTAGCATTAATTATGATAATTATTATATTTGCTATGGAAATTTATAAATGTTTTTCTTGTAATGTCAAGCATCACATATGTCAAACTTAATAAACAGCCTATTTATCTGGATATGTATATAAGTAAACTTTTTCTAGAATTTTAATCTGTTTACTTGCAACAGCATATGTTCACTGTGAACATTTTACACGTAACCATTAAAAAGCTGTGAAATATTAAAAGTAATATTCACAGAATTGATAGAACCAGGAAAACAAACAATATTTTCTTCTCAGTTTTTCTATCATGGTATGTATATAATCAGGAAAAAATATATTCTATAGAATAGGCAAATAGTGAGCATTAATTGCTTGCTATTTATAGAGAGTTGATGCATGAAAAGCTTGGTTATATGAAGACTATCATCATGCATCATAAAAGGACAACATAACATATTCCCCAAACCTATGTAATTGTATTGGGTTTGTGAGACAAGGTTTTGGTAGCAGGGGGGCTACAGGGGTGGCTTCTGTGAGAAGCTGCTAGAAGCTTCCCCCCATGTCCAATAGAGTCAATACCAGCCAGTTCCAAGACAGACCGGCTGCTGGCCAAGGCTGAGCCAATCAGCAACAGTGGTAGTGCCTCTGTGATAACATATTTAAGGGGAAAAAAACTGCTACGGAACAGCAGCCGGAAGAGAGGAGTGAGAATATGTGAGAGAAACAACTCTGCAGACACCAAGGTCAGTGAAGAAGGAGGGGGAGGAGGTGCTCCAGGCGCCAGAGCAGAGATTCCCCTGCAGCCCGTGGAGAAGACCATGGTGAGGCAGGCTGTCCCCCTGCAGCCCATGGAGGTCCACAGTGGAGCAGATATCCACCTGCAGCCCGTGGAGGACCCCACAACAGAGCAGATGGATGCCCAAAGGAGGCTGTGACCCCATGGGAAGCCTGCCCTGGAGCAGGCTCCTGGCAGGACTTGTGACCCCACGGGGGACCCATGCTGGAGCAGTCTGTTCCTGAAGGACTGCACCCTGTGGAAAGGACCCATGCTGGAGTGGTTTGTGAAGAACTGCAGCCCGTGGGAAGGACTCATGTTGGAGAAGTTTGTGGAGGACTGTCTCCCATGGGAGGGACCCTACGCTAGAGCAGGGGAAGAGTGTGAGGAGGAAGGAGTGCCAGAGACAACGTGTGATGAACTGACCGCAATCCCCATTCCCCGTCCCCCTGCACCACTCAGGGGTGTCACAGATGAGTGGCTAGGTCGCTTAAAGAATCACCATCAAAGATATTTGCAAATAGTGATTTTAATAGAAATCTATGAAAGTGTGATTCAACAGAGTTCAATGGCAAGGTTCACTCTATTACTTATTAAATGAATGGAATATATATATATATAAAGAGAAGGAAAGAGGAAATTGAGTTAGAAGAAAATACAAGGAGCAAAAGGGTCACGAGGTTCAGAATGGACCCCTTTGCTTTCTGAACTCCTTCTCAGAGAGGAGCCTAGGTGCGGCTGGATCCAATCCTAGTCTCAGACTTGGTCAACGGTTTATGTCTAAGGATTATATATGTCTAGCAGCAGTTTAAGGTTTGTTCACAGTTAAGAGAGAATCACAGGAATTTAGCAATAACTAATCATTGGTTAATTTAGCATCTACAAGGTGATTAAATAGGGTTTACTACAATAGTTGTATCGATACACACACACACACAATAGGCCTAGTAATTTGTCACGACTTTAGTGAAATACTCACAATAAGCATATATAAAGGTACCTAGTAAAAATTCCCTTTGAATTCAGTGAAAAACTCACATCAAATAATTAACTCAACGGGTGAAGGTTGAGTCTCAAGGAGTGAAAGGCACCAGAGATCAGCCCAGGTCCTGTCATCAGGCCTCTATATATGCAAAGGTACCCAGTAAAAATTCCCCTCTAGTTCAGTGAAATACTCGCATCAAATGATTGTCTCAACGGGCGAAGGTTGAGTCTCGAGGAGTGAAAGGCGCTGGAGATCAGCCCAGGTCCTGTTGTCAGGCCTCTGTATGCAAACTTAAGAGTTCGCAGCTGTGAGAGGCGTCCCGCTCAGAGGGAGATGCTGGCGCAGCCCACTGTGGTCCAGGAGAGCTCAAAGGGTCTCACTTGGCATCACTGTTTATAGGGTCGTGAGATGACTGACTTTAGGCATCAGTAAATTTCCATCCTATTGTCACAATCTGGGTTGGAAATTACTAAAGTTCTCAGAAATTCCAGTGATGCTGGTACAGATCCTTCTGAGTTACAACCCAGATGAGATATGCCCCAAGGCTGTCGGGGGTGGCTGATTATTCCTGATACAGACGTAAAATATGTTCCAAGGTTGTCAGGGGGCAACTGGCTCCCTGGTAGAGACAGTGCTGCTCCCACCTTAGCCATGTAAGAGTTTCTGATATGGTCAAGGGACGCTTAACCGCCAAACTCGTTACACAAAGGCCAAGTCTTGATGGGAGTTACTGAGACTTCAAAAAAGTTCGGGGGAGGGGGGTATGCACCACCACAGGGGGGAAGAGGTAGAGAAAAAAATCATGAGTGAAGTTGAGCACGGGAGGGGTTGGGGGTAAGGTGTTTCAAGATTTGGTTTTATTTCTCATTATCCTACTCTGATTTGATTGGCAACAAATTAAATTAATTTCCCCGAGTCAAGTCTGTTTTGCCTGTGACGGTAATTGGTGAGTGATCTCTCCCTGTCCTTATCTTGACCCACAAGCCTTTTGTTATATTTTCTCTCCCCTGTCCAACTGAGGTGGGGGAGTGATAGAGCAGCTTTGGTGGGCACCTAGCATCCAGCCAAGGTCAACCCACCACAGTAATACAAATGTAATATGACATAAATGGGACCTTCATTCTGTCTTTTCTCCCAACAATTTAAAGTGCTTCATTAACATAAAGATCTTGCACAGAAGATGATTTGCTGACATATAAGAGAAGGTATGGTTACCTGGTACTCTTCTATGGGTTGGGTCTGGTTTGGGAGTGTGAAGAAATACATATGCTACTTGGAAAAGTTGGTCTTGCTTTCTCCTTGTGGTTTGAGACACACACATAGCCTATGAGTTCAAAAACTTATTACTACCTTCAATCTGTGAACTTCTGTTAGCATTCATCCATGCAGCTGGTGTTTGTGTGTTGGAGGAATCCAGTGTGGGATTCTGGCTGAAGTCAGTCAGATGCTTGATGGCATCTCTCCTATCACATGGTAATATACACAGGCTCCCTCTGAATGTATAAAGGATTTTTATACTCCTTGTCACCTGAACATTTTTCTTTATAACTCTTCTTCATTGTGTGTGTATGTGTAGTAAAGATAAGGGCTGGCGACCGGAAGATCACGTGCTGTACGGAAAGAATTAAGGGTCGTCCCTCCCTTGTCTCCGCCCCTTATAACATGACACGCCTACTGCTGGGGGTATAAAGCCCGGGTCGGCTGGAAATCTGGTGGGATAACCTTGATGTGTAGTGTTTGCTGCACAGTGGTGAACCCGACGTGATCAGGCAACAGCGATGGAGCTCGCGGAACTCATAAAGGTACTAAAGTCGGTAACGACAAGGGTGCTCAAGAGGGGGTTTGCGGCAAGGCGGCGCCGGCCTGCCGCACGTGGCGCGCTGATGGGGCATGAATCTCCTGGGAACGAAAAGCCAACAAGTTTAGTTTTGGAGGGGACACAGGCTGGCTGGGAAGGAGTGGCCTGTGGGACACAGATGGAACCGTTGTTACTGGGGGCTGAGCCAACGGAGGAAGGGGAGGCGCAGGGAGACTATGGCGCAGTGGGAACAAAGGAGTCAGGAAAGGTGTTCCTGATACAAGTGGGGAGTTTAGAGCGGCCGCCCACGGAACCTTCGGCACCTCCTGCACCGGCGGATCTGCCACTTCCTCAATACCCCTGGGGCAAGTTGCAACAATGTGTGGAAAGGGAGCTGACTGATAGGTTGCTGGATTGGGTCCCGGGGGCCGATGTGGGATCCCAGCGGTATCGCGAATTACGTGAAGGAAGATGGCGGGAAGGAGAAAAGGAGGGCAAGGCACCATCACCTTCTGAGGACGCCCCGTTGTATCCCAGTGATCGATGAGTGCTGGACACACAGAGAGCGGAGTGCAGGACATCGGGGGGGGGGTGGTAGGGCTCCCCCGGCACTGCCAGTGATACCTGAGCCACCAGAGGGACCCCCTATCCCTGGGGCAATGGAAAAGCAAACTGGTATTCCCTCACAGTGGAGGGAGCCTGTACACGATTACCCCATGAGCTCTGATAGCAGTGAGGGCGAAGGGGGTGACGAGGGATCCTCGATTGTTGCTCATCCGCTCCCGCTTCCGAGACGGACTAACGAGGTTTCAAGGGAACTCGAGGCATTGATCAGCCGATTGAGAGGGGTGGTGGCAAATGCAGAAAGTCTAATGCCGGGGGAAAAGCCGAAAGAGAGGGCAAACGGGACGGATTGGCGGATGATTGCAAAAAATTGTGTCTTGGAAGGAGTGCGATTCCAGGCCCCTCCGATTCAAGCATTTCCTATCCGAGCAGCCCCAGGTGGGGGATATGAGTGGCAACCGTTAGATGCGAAGTTGGTGAAAGAATTGGTCACAACGGTGAAAAGTCATGGATTAAATTCCCCAGAAACCCAAGTCCTACTAGACTGTGTTTTTGCAACGCCGCTTGCACCTTTTGATATCATTCAGTTGATGCGGGCCGTATTGACCCCCTCGATGATGGTATTGTTTAGGGAGGAGTGGAGGAATCGGTGCACCCAAGTTGTTATCGAGGCGCAACAGGCCAACCATCCCATGGCAGGAGTGACTTTAGAGCAGTTGATGGGTGAAGGGCAGTTCGCAACTCCTCAGGCACAGGCTCAGCGAATGCGGGGGCGCGATTTTGCTGCATCTTCGAAAGCTGCCCAGGAAGCGATACGCATCATCGCGGCTCTTGATAGAAGGGAGCCTCCATGGGTCCAAATATGGCAATCATTAAGTGAGCCCTTCACAAAGATTTTGGACCGGCTGCAAGCGGCGCTCCAGGTTGCTCGACTTCCTGAGCAGGCTAAGGAGGCGATATTGCTTGACTGTGCACGTACACAAGCAAACCCACAAACTGCAGTGTTGCTAAGACAGTTACCCATAGGGACCACGCTTTCACAAATGATTCGTTACGTGCTGGAACAGGAACAGGTGCAAAGTATGCAACCGGTAGTGGCTGCGGTCCATGCGGCCTGTCGAGATGCACGACTTATGTGCCATAAGTGTGGGGGGCAAGGACACATGGCGCGACAATGCCCTTCAAAAACAAACACCCCCGGAACAGGGGAAGGAGAGAGAGACCTACGATGCTGGCGCTGCGGGCGACTAGGCCACAGAGCTCGACAGTGCAAAGTGGGGAGTCAGCAAAGGAGACCGGGCTGGGGAAACGAGAAGAGGGGATGGCAGGGGGCCGTGCCATCCCCACCTGCCCCAGCGATCAGCTCAACAGGCCCGACGACAGCAGCGCAATGTATGGCACAGGGAGTCTTTCCTTCCCCGGGACCAGCACAGTCACCTGCGGTTCCAATGACGCAATATCCAACTCAGCTGCCTTGGGGAGATGGGAGCGCGCAATAGAGGAGGCTGGGGATAGAGCCTCGCCGTATGTGGCACTCACCCTAAACATGACCACACGACCAGAAGTAGATATTATAGTTACCCCATGGCTCCCAGAGTTGGGGGGAACACCACGCCTCGTGTTAAGAGCCCTTTTGGATACAGGAGCGGACGTTACAGTAATCCCATCACATCTATGGCCAGATGATTGGCCACTCGAACCGAGAGGTTCGCTGCAAGGCGTGGGAGGCATGCAGACCTCACATCAAAGCAGGAACCCAATGCAAATTATGTTGAAGGATCCGGAATCCGGACAAGCTAGGGTAGCATGGTGTAACCCCGCCATTGCTGAGTTACCCGTTGTCATCTTGGGACGATGTTGCTTGCAGAAGATGAATATAGTGCTGCGTACAAATTTATCATAATGGCCACTGCCTGTGTCCGCCCATTAAAACTCACCTGGTTGACAGATAAACCAGTGTGGGTAGAGCAGTGGCCATTGACAGAGGAAAAGAGGGCGGCCGTTCAACAATTGGTACAACGAGAACTTGACGCAGGACACATCGAACCCTCTACAAGTCCCTGGAACACCCCCATTTTCGTGATAAAGAAAAAATCGGGAGCGTGGCGACTGCTACATGATCTACGCGCAGTTAATGCATGTATACAAGACATGGGCCCGCTACAAGCGGGCCTCCCTTCTCCGGCCATGATTCCACCTGACTATCAAATAGTGGTTATAGATATTAGAGATTGCTTTTTTAGTGTTCCCTTGCATGAAGAAGATAGAGTACGCTTTGCCTTTACTGTTCCTGAGCCTAACAATCAACACCCGTGCGCCAGATATCAATGGAAGGTGTTACCCCAGGGCATGAAAAACTCACCAGTCTTGTGTCAAATTGCTGTAGCCGCTGCGATACGCCCCATTCGAGAAAATTTCCCTACGGTCATCATTTTCCATTACATGGATGACGTGTTATTGGCGTCCAACCAAGAGGAGTTACTGGAAAAGGCACGCGTGCAGCTGATAGTCAGTTTGGAGCGGCATGGGTTACACATTGAGCCTTGGAAAACGCAGGTAGGGCGTGCAGTAAAGTATTTAGGTACTCAACTGAGGCCACGAAGCGTGACAGCACAATCATTTGAAATTCGGACTACAGTGACAACACTCCATGAGGCGCAAAAATTAATTGGACAACTATTGTGGCTTAGAAACTTTATTCCAATATCTGAGGCAGAAATGACTACCTTATATCAACTCCTGAAAGGAGGAGATTCCCCCCTAGCTCCAAGGACTCTTTCAAGAAACCATCAGGAGATTCTTAGGACAATTATGGGGCGGGCCCAGCATTGGGGTCTCGCTCGATTTACACCTGAACAACCGGTCACTGCCCTGATTTACATGACCCATACCGCTGGCCATGGTTTACTAATTCAAAATAATGGTGAAAAAGGCTGGCCTTTTGCTTGGTTGTATCAAGGCAAACCAAAGACGGCTTTAATTTCTTGGCCAACATTATTATCCCAGCTTATTCTCCGCTGTCGGAGGCAAACTCAACACTTAACAGGGAAGGACCCGGAGGTCATTGCATTGCCCTGTTCTTTGGCACAGTGGGAGCTCGTACTTCCACAAGTGGGGCTCCTGCAAGCGGCGATAGCTGAATTTACGGGTCGTATTGAAGGTCTAAGACCACACCCCTGTGGGGAGATAATCCAGGTACTCCATTTTTTGCCAGCTAGTGCCATAGTTGAACAACCCACCGGAGGCCGCACAGTTTTTACCGACGCATCATCGATTACTGGGAAAGCTGTCGTTACATGGCAGGAGGATGGTCAGTGGACCCACATTAGTTATCAAGATCAAGGACAATCCGTGCAGTATCTTGAGGCCAAGGCGGTATGGATGGCTCTCACTCAATGGCCCGAAGAGGCCTTGGATCTAATCACAGACTCTTGCTATGTATATAAGTTACTGAAGAAGTGCCGATGGGCACTTGGGGCAACGTCGGAGATTGCCGGAATGTTGCTCGCCGCACTGCAAATGAGAACCGCTCCTGTCTGTCCCATCCATGTTAATAGTCATAGTTCCATACCGAGTTTTCTTTCTGCCGGGAACGAAGTAGCAGACAGCTTAGCAAAGAGCGTACTGGCGGTTGAAGAAACTTCTAACCTAAGACGAGCTTTCCGCCTGCATGAGCTACTCCACTGTGGAGCTCGCGGTTTAGCTAAGCTCGCTGGCATTACGTTGCAAGATGCTCGCTCTGTGATTGCTGCTTGTCCTGTGTGTTCCAAAGGTCCCCTCTGGGAGGCAGGGGTAAACCCTCGAGGGTTGCAGCCCAACCAAATATGGCAGTCTGATGTTACGATTTATGAACCCTTTAATCCACGTAAGTATCTGCATGTCACAGTTGATACCTGCAGTGGAGTTATTTTACCGACTATGCATGCTAAACAAAATGCTCTCGCAGTTATTTTACATCGGCAGGACTGTATGGCGCAACTTGGCATCCCACAAAAAATTAAAACAGATAATGGAGCGGCATATGTCAGCAAGAAGACAAAGGACTTTTGCGCGCGCTGGGATATTCAGTTGAGTCATGGCATTCCCTATAACAGTACGGGCCAAAGCATCGTAGAACGCGCGCACCGCACATTAAAAGGGTTACTCGACCGACTTAGGGAGGGGGAAAAGATAAGCCCAGGAACAGGGGTTCCCCCTCCCCTTGACCCTCCCTTATTTCGGGCACAGCGTCTGTTGACGACGGCACTAATTACCTTAAATCATACCATTCGAGGGAACACCTGTAAAACCCAGACTGCAACCCAGGCACATTTCCGGCTCGATGAGAACGAAGGGCCTTAGCCTTTGGTTCAAGTACGGGACCTGCAAACCCGTGAATGGGGGGCCCTTATTCCCTCCGTTGCCTGGGGCGTGGGTATGCGTGTGTGCAAACCGAGAAAGGGACGCTAGAATGGGTACCCAGTCGAAATATTCGACCGTATAGACATTAATCAATCTATTGAGTCTTATCTTGACAGGTTACCATTTCCCTATGCATCCTGATGGTGTGGGGGAGTAATGAGGGAGCCGCGACGATCTACTGGCTGGACTGGGCAAAATCCATGAATGTAACGGATGTGTGTCTGTATAAGTCTTACCATATATCGATTATTTTACGTGCAGCTTCCCCAGCGAGATCCAGAGCTACTGGAGCTAAGGGAGGGGGAAATGTAGTAAAGATAAGGGCTGGCGACCGGAAGATCACGTGCTGTACGGAAAGAGTTAAGGGTCGTCCCTCCCTTGTCTCCGCCCCTTATAACATGACAGGCCTACTGCTGGGGGTATAAAGCCCGGGTCGGCTGGAGATCTGGTGGGATAACCTTGATGTGTAGTGTTCGCTGCATGTATGGTGTACGTACTGTGAAATATTTTATTACATTTCTGCCAGGTATTATTCATGAAGCAACCCTATGTCATGGTACTACAAAAAGCAGTCGTACTCACTGAATGAGGCAACCGGTCTATAATGTATCATTGTCTGATATGTCCCATGTGGCAGAAGTTTGTATGGAATAAGGGGTGGATACTGTCCTGGTTTCAGCTGGGAGAGAGTTCATTTTTCTTCCTAGTAGCTGGTATAGTGCTGTGTTTTGGATTTAGGATGAGAATAATGTTGATAACACACTGATGTTGTAGTTGTTGCTAAGTAGTGCTTACCCTAGTCAAGGACTTTTTAGCTTCCCATGCTCTGCCAGGTGCACAAGAAGCTGGGAGGGGGCACAGCCAGGACAGCTATTCCATACCATATGACATCATGCTCAGTATATAAACTGGGAGGATTTGGCTAGGGGGGCAGCGATTGCTGCTCGCGGACGTTCTGGGCATTGGTCGGTGGGTGGTGAGCAATTGTATCGTGTATCACTTGCTTTGTATATTATTATTGTATTATTATGTTATTATTATTATTATTACTATTACTACTATTCGATTTCATTTTACTTCAATTATTAAACTGTTCTTCTCTCAAGCCACAAATTTTCTGACTTTCACCCTTCCAGTTCTCTCCCTCATCCCAGTGGGGTGGGGGGAATGAGCAAGTGGCTGTGTGGTGCTGGCTGGGGTTAAACCACGACAGCTCGTACTAAAATCCTTTTCATTACTTAAAGAACACCCAGAAGAGCAACATTTTGCTGTAAAACTAAATTAAATACTTTTTAATTAATATACTGAAGTCTAAAATCACTAAAAATAAATCTGACAAGCTACGGTAACTAAGAATTGGTGCTTTCAGTCCTTTTCTGGTTACATTGTTCTAGTGCCTAGTGAATTGAAATTTCGTAAAGTAGTCCTACTATTTTCTGTATCTTTCTATTGCAATGAAAAGATTAAATTATTTAGGATGACTAAAGAAGTAAATTGTGGAACACCAGACAGCTCAAAACAAATGTGACTTTTACAAATGCAACTTTTATTACTATAGTATCCTGGGTATTTTAATCTTAGGATATAGAGAACTTGATCTTAAGATTTGATTTTATCCAGAATTTAAAAAATACATTAAACTAAGATTTTCAGTTATTCCACAATCTGTTTACATGGTGTTTCAACATAAGGAGGTAATAAAAAAGAGATAAACTGTATCAGGTGGGCTTTTCCTTAATGGAAAAAACATTAGAATTTGGACTAGATAGGTTCTGTTCACCTGAGGTCAGGAAGTAAATTTGCAAATTAAGGGTCAATGGTCAATATGTCAAAACTTCTGTCTATAAATATAAATATGCACCTGGAAGGATTTTCAAAATTAGATACTCTGTCTCCCTTAAACCAATGCAAGCTCACCTGATTTTTTTTTTAAAGCGTTCTTCCTCTGCCAGTCTTTAAATAACTTTTAATAGCAATTCACTACATTCTTGCTTAATTATATGAATCAAAAGAAATGCAAGTAAGAGAAAAAATTAGTTTGCATTTTGGAGGAAAAATAAAAAATAACTGTTCAAGTCAGTAGGTCAAATGTGAACTAAAAACTTTGAAAGAGAAGCTGTTTGTAATTATGAGAAGTTACCTATAAAAATAAAATATTAAAAACACTTACTTCACTCCCTGACTGACCAGGCTCTTGTGTTCAAGCCTACCTTTTGCTTAATCTTCTGATTGCACTCACACCAATATTTGCAATATCCTTTGCTATGCAGGAAAATATTATCATATCTTGCAGAGGAAACACAGAACCTCTGCATACAAATTTTGGCAGAGTAAAATATTTCTCAATTCATCTTTTGGTTTTGATTATGGCTCTTAAGATTTGCCTCCAGCTTTCTGGGTACCATTTTTGTTTCCATAATCAACTTAAGACTCAAAAGCAAGGAAAAGCTGGTTTTGCACTTTTAGCACTTTGGCTCCAGTCCTGCAAACATCTCTGTGCAGGTAGACCCACCCTGTTGAATCACCAGCTCAATGTTATTTTAATCCTTCCACTCTAATTTTCTTCCATTTCTACCTTCATATGGTCTTTTTTCCCAGAGAGATGGCTGTCACTGAGGAAAATGGTGACAGAGATGGAGCTGAACCTATGCCAGGAGGTGCAGAAAAGTTTATGGGTAAAATCTGCCAGATGATTACCCAAAAGTGAGATTTTCAGAGGTGTTAATCACCAGCTCCTGTGTACACACCTCACTCCCACTGAAATCTATTGACTAATGAGTGTAGCTGTCCTGAACTGTTTCAGGAACTGGAGGGCACTAAAACAAAGGCCAGCTGGGATTTGAGGTAGTACCACCTCCACCACCACCCTCTCTGCTACATTACTGTACTGCAGATTACTCCCTCTGCAGCAGTCAGAAGAAGTGAGTGTCTACCTATGTCCCACTGCCACAATTCACAGACTCATGTAGCTGTAAAAAACCCACCTGTCAAGCTAAGTGAACATGAATTGTATAAATCTACCATTTCCCCCTATCTACCAAGAGGAGACGAGTTTGAGCAGAGGAGCATGGCTGATGAGGATAAAGCTATATCCTTGTGCACCTGGTAGAGATTGTCGGCAGGCGCAAGGCATGCTGAAAGCCAGGAAGACTTGGGCTACAGCAGGCATGGATTTTAGTTAGAATTAGTAGCCGAAGACTACTATTAGCTTCTCAATACTTCTGGGCCCCAACTAGAACTACCTTCGGAAATCCAGTCCTTGGCGGCTCAAACCCTTCTGAGACTCTGTTTTAGACTCCTAAATTATTTACACATATTTTTAACTTTAGTAAACCTTCAGTCAAGCACCACTTCAGATATTTATGGTCTCTAAGCTTTTATTTTGCACCAGCCAGGAAAAGAGTTTGTATTTGTGAACACTGTGACTAAACAAGACTAAAAATTCAAAACATATTGCTGCTCTGATTTAATTTAAGAAGATTTAAAGCTACTTTATGAATGATATCTTGCTGGTTTATCTGTTTATCTGCTGGTTCTTATCTGTTTGCATTATCATAGAATCACAGAATCATAGAACATCCTGAGTTGGAAGGGACCCCCAAGGATCATCGAGTCCAACTCCTGTCCCTGCATAGGACAACCCCAAAAATCATACCATATGTCTGAGGGCGTTGTCCAATTGCTTCTTGAATGTCATCAGGCTTGATGCCGTGACTACCTCCCTGGGGAGCCTGTTCCAGTGCTCCACCACCCTCTGGGTGAAGAACCTTTTCCTAATGTGCAACCTAAACCTCCCCTGGCATATCTTCCTGCTATTCCCTTGGGTCCTATCATTGGTTGCCAGGGAGAAGAGATCAGTGCCTGCCCCTCCTCCTTCCCTTGTGAGGAAGCTCTAGATTGCGATGAGGTCTCCCCTCAGTCTCCTCTTCTCCAGGCTGAACAGACCAAGTGATTTCAGCCGCTCCTCGTACGGCTTTCCCTCTAAACCCTTCACCATCTTTGTGGCTGTCCTCTGGACACTCTCTAGTAGCTTCACATCCTTTTTGTACTGTGGTGCCCAAAACTGCACACAGTACTCAAGAGGAGGCTGCACCAGTGCGGAGTAGAGCGGGACAATCACCTCCCTCGACCGGCTAGCAATACAGTGCTTGATGCACCCCAGGACATGGTTGGCCCTCCTGGCTGCCAGGGCACACTGGTGGCTCATGTTCAGCTTGCCCTCGACCAGAACCCCCAGATCCCTCTCTGTGGGGCTGCTCTCCAGCCTCTTGTTCCCCAGTCTGTATGTACATCCAGGGTTGCCATGTCCCAGGTGCAAAATCCAGCACTTGCCCTTGTTAAACTTCATACGGTTGGTGATTGCCCAGCTCTCTAATTTGTTCAGATCTCTCTGCAGGGCCTCTCTGCCCTCAAGAGTGTCAACGGCTCCTCCCAGTTTTGTGTCATCGGCAAACTTAGATAGCAAATCTTCAAGTCCTGCATCCAAGTCACTTATAAAGATATTGAAGAGCACTGGCCCCAAGATGGATCCCTGCGGAACCTCACTAGTGACTAGTTGCCAGCCCGATGTAACCCCATTTACTATAACCCTTTGAGCCCGACCCATCAGCCAATTGCACGCCCATTGCATTCTGTGTTCATCCAGCTGTATGCTGGACATTTTGTCCAGGAGGATACTGTGAGAGACAGTATCGAAGGCTTTACTTAAGTCCAAAAAGATTACATCGACTGGCTTCCCTTGGTCAACTAGGTGGGTAACCTTGTCATAGAAAGAAATTAAGTTTGTTAAGCAGGACTTTCCCCTCGTGAATCTGTGCTGGCTGGGACCAATGACTGCATTGTCTTTCAGGTGTTTTTCAATAACTCCCAGAATAATCTTCTCCATGATTTTGCCAGGCACAGACTGACAGGCCTGTAGTTACCGGGGTCATCCCTGTTGCCCTTCTTGAAGATCGGGACAACGTTTGCCAGCTTCCAGTCAGCTGGGACCTCCCCAGATTCCCAAGAGCATTGAAAAATCATTGAGAGAGGTCTTGCTATGACAGCCAGCTCTTTCAGTACCCTGGGATGAATCCCATTGGGCCCCATTGACTTATAGGGATCCAGCTGGAGCAGCAAATCCCGCACAAGTTTGGGGTTGGTTGAGAGTTTGTTGTTCTCGCAGTCATGGTTCTCTAGCCCAGGGCTCTGGGGGTCCCAGAGCCCATTGTTAGTGTTGAAGACTGAGGCAAAGAAAGCATTAAACATATCTACTTTGTCTATGTCCCTGTTTGTGAGGTGACCATGGCCAATGTTATTTCTGGCCTGCCTTTTGCTATTAACATATTTTAAGAAGCCCTTTTTATTGTCCTTCACAGTACTGGCCAGCTTCAGCTCTAATTGAGCTTTTATCTCCTGCTACTAGAGATAATGCAAATCAGACAGCACCTGGGAAAAAAGTGCACGCACACTGAAATCATCCCTCTGTGTGTGTTAATCTCTAATCCCTGATAGTTCAGGCAGTCTTAAAAGCAATGTCTTCTTACAGTGGGATGAGCTGAAGAAAAACAAATATTTTGTGCAGGGATTAAAGCAGTTTGACACTTCGTGGGTTCAGGTCTTCAATGACTTCTGTCCTTTGGGCACTCAATTAGAAAGTGGGCACTGTGAGCCAGCAATGTGCCCTTGTGGCAAAGGTAGCCAGTGGTATCCTGGGCTGCATTAGGAGAAGTATGGCCAGCAGGTCAAGGGAGGTGATCCTTCCCCTCTACTCAGCACTGGTGAGGCCACCTCTGGAGTGCTGGCCCCAGTGCTGGGCTCCCCAGTACGAGAGAGACATGGAGCTACTGGAAATCAAGTCCAGCAAAGGGCCACTAAGATGATGAAGGGACTGAAGCATCTCACATATGAAGAAAGGCTGAAAGAGCCTGGAGAAGAGAAGGCTCAGGGGGGATCTCATCAAGGCGTACAAACATCTGAAAGGAGGATGCAAAGATGACAGAGCCAGGCTCTTTCCAGTGGTCTCCACTGGCAGGGCAAGAGGCAATGGGCACACAGTGAAACACAGGAGGTTCCATCTGAACATCAGGAAACACTTTTTTTACTGTGAGGGTGACTGAGCACTGGAACAGGTTGCCCAGAGAGGTTGTGGAGTCTCCTTCCTTGGAGATATTCAAAAGCCATCTGGACATGGTCCTGGGCAACCAGCTCTAGGTGACCCTGCTTGAGCAGGGTGGTGGACCAGAAGACCTCCAGAGGTCCCTTCCAACCTCAACCATTCTGTCATCTCTGGGGCTTTCCCACTGGTGACACAGGGTGAGTCCTCCCCTGACAGCCCTCGGAGGAGCTGAGTCAGGGCACTCTGTTTGCTCTGAGGAGGTCACCAGAGTTCCCCCCCTGCATTGCTGGGCTGCCCATTGCCAGGCCCTTGTGCTCCGGGGCATCAGCCTCTCATCACAGGACCTGACAAGCCTGAGGTTAAAGCCTCCATTGCAAGACCACATGAAGATGGACAATGTCCTGTGAAGCAGGGGCTTTCCCCCTTTGAGGTGTTTTCCATCCTTGCTGGGCGGCGGTCAAGGGGCAGCCTCAGAGACCCCTGTGATGTCACCATGGAGCATCTGTGACTGCACGTGACCTCACTGGTCTTTAGCAGCCCCAGGCTCTGTCCCAGCACATTTTGCCCAGGGCTCCTGTGGGCGTACACGCACAGCATGCACGCTTGAGCAGGACCATGGGCTTGGGCTTGAGTCTCAGCTTTGAGAGCAGCAGCTCTGGGCACTGAGCTAAGGCCACCTCTTCCAGCGCTCCTCTCCCCACTGCCTGGCTGCAGGGTGCTGGGGGTCCTGGCACTGAAGACTCCTGACGACTTCCTCTATCTTCCCTGACCACCTCCTCCTTCAGGTACCCTCTGCTAGCTCAAGTCATGCTGGTTGTCTGGGAGCTAGGGCGGGGGTCTGGGACTGGTGGGCAGCATGCCTGAGGGGAGCTGAGGGGGCAGGTGTGGAGGGCAGCCCATGGGGCTGGCTGCCCCACAGGGCTTCTGCTGCTGCTTTTCAGCCCTCAGGGAAACTCTCTGGGAGGCCCTTACCTCCCCTCTACCACCTCTTTCTTGGTTTTTCTTTGCTTTTCTCATCCTAGCACGAGGAAAGGACAGACACTTTGCATGTCTTTGCAGGACTTGGCGTCGGGTGCCGAGGAAGGTCTGGAGGAGAGTGGCTCTGCTGTGAAGGCCAGCAGGAGCCAGCTGCAGCGGGCTGGGCAGTCAGAGGCATCAGAAGACTAGCCATGCCCCATCTGCCTGGGAGATGTCAACAACATGGCCTACGTGGATGTCTGCTTCCATAGATTCTGCTATGGCTTCATCCGGCAGTGGGCCGCAATGAGAGCTGCGTGCCTACTCTGCAGGCAGGCTTTCAACCATGTCCTGCACATGGTGAGAGCAGACAATGACTATGAGGAATTCATAGTTGAATCTTCTACTTACCGGAGGAATGTGGACAGGGAGAGGTCCTGGCGTGGATCCCCATGGTGGTGCTCTGACTGGCACAGAGGGTCCATGAACCATGAGCCCCCAGCTGAGAGGAGGCCTGTGGGAAGCAACCAAGCATCAAGAGATGAAGGATCTCCAAGGGCCCCAAACTCCACCTCCCAGAAGGATCCTGAACCCAGCTGATGGATGACACTCATCAATGGTGTTCAGCATAACAGTGCTCCTACTTGACTTCCTTCTGACTTCCACATTCCCGCTGACTGGAAGCTAGTCAATGTTATTCCAATTTACAAGAAGGGCATGAGGGAAGACCCAGGAAACTACAGACCTGTTAGTCTAACCTCAGTTCCTTGAAAAATTATGGAGACCATAGAAACATAGAATCATAGAATCGTTAAGGTTGGAAAGGACCTCTGAGATCATCGAGTCCAACATGTTAACATAACTGCCTGGTCCACCTCTAAACCATGTCCCTAAGCACCACATCCACATGTTTTTTGAATACTTGCAGGGACTGTGATTGCACCACTTCCCTGGGCAGCCTGTTCCAATGCCTAACCACTCTCTCCGTGAAGAAATTTTTCCTAATATCTAATCTAAACCTCCCCTGGCACAACTTGAGCCCATTTCCTCTTGTCCTGTCGCTTGTTACTTGGGAGAAGAGACTGACCCCCACCTCGCTACAACCTCCTTGCAGGTAGTTATAGAGAGCAATAAGGTCTCCCCTCAGCCTCCTCTTCTCCAGACTAAACAACCCCAGCTCCCTCAGCCACTCCTCAGACTTGTGCTCCAGACCCTTCACCAGCTTTCTTGCCCTCCTCTGGACACACTCCAGCACCTCAATGTCCTTCTTGTAGTGAGGGGCCCAAAAGTGAACACAGTACTCGAGGTGCGTCCTCACCAGTGCCGAGTACAGAGGCACTATCACCTCCCTGGTCCTGCTGGCCACACTATTCCTGATACAGGCCAGGATGCCGTTGGCCCTCTTGGCCACCTGGGCACACTGCTGGCTCATGTTCAGCCAGCTGTCAACCAGCACCCCCAGGTCCTTTTCCAGCAAGCAGCTCTCCAGCCACTCTTCCCCAAGCCTGTAGCATTGCCTGGGGTTGTTGTGACCCAAGTGCAGGACCCAGCACTTAGCCTTGTTGAATCTCATGCAGTTGGCCTCGGCCCATCGATCCAGCCTGTCCAGGTCCCTCTGTAGGGCCTTCCTACCCTCCAGCAGATCAACACTCCCTGCTAACTTGGTGTCATCTGCAAACTTCCTGAGGGTGCACTCAATCCCCTCATCCAGATCATCGATAAAGATATTGAACAGGACCGGCCCCAACACTGAGCCCTGGGGAACACCACTCGTGACCGGCCGCCAACTGGATTTGACTCCGTTAACCACCACTCTCTGGGCTCAGCCATTCAGCCCGTTTTTTACCCACGAAGAGTATACTCGTCCAAACCATGAGCATCCAGCTTCTCCAGGAGAATGCTGTGGGAAACAGTGTCCAAGGCCTTACTAAAGTCCAGGTAGGCAACATCCACAGCCTTTCCCTCATCCACTAAGCGGGTCACCTTGTCATAGAAGGACACCAGGTTAGTGAAACAAGATCTCCCTTTCAGAAACCCATGCTGGCTGGGCCTGATCCCCTGGTTGTGCCGCATGATGGCACTCAAGATAATCTGCTCCATGACCTGCTCCATGACCTGCTCCATGACTTTCCCCAGCACCGACATGATCATACTGGGTGCTATTGAAAGGCATTTAAAGAACAATGCTATCATCAGGCACAGTCAACATGGGTTCACGAAGGGAAATTCCTGTTTAACTAATTTGATATCCTTCTATGATAAGGTCACCTGCCTAGTGGAAGAAGGGAAGGCAGTGGATGTAGTTTTTCTGGATTTTAGGCTTTTGATACTGTCCCTCACAGCATCCTTCTGGACAACTTGTTCAACTGTGAGATGAGCAGATACACGCGCTGGGTGAAGAACTGGCTGAATGGCTCAAAGGGTTGTAGTGAATGGGGCTACATCTGGCTGGTGACCAGTCACCGGTGGTGTTCCTCAGGGCTCAATTCTAGGGCCAGTTCTGTTCAATATTTTTATCAATGTTTTGGATGCAAGAGTTGAATGCACCATTAGCAAGTTTTCTGATGGTACTAAACTGGGAGGTGCTGTTGACTCTCTCGAGGGACAAGAGGCCTTGCAGAGGAATCTGGATAGATTGGAGCATTGGGAAATCATGAATGGCATGAAATTTAACAAGACCAAATGCTGGATTCTGCACTTGGGACTGAGTAATGTTGGACACAAGTATAGATTGGGAGTGGAGTGGCTGGAGAGCAGCCCTGAAGAAAGGGATCTGGGGGTGCTGGTTGACAGCAGGCTCAATATGAGCCAGCAGCGTGCCCTGGCAGCCAAGAGGGAAAACTGCATCCTGGGGTGCATTAAACACAGTATAACCAGCTGGTCAAAAGAGGTGATTATCCTGCTGTATTTAGTGCTGGTGCGCCCTCACCTTGAGTACTGTGTGCAGTTCTGGGCCCCACAATTTAAGAAGGATGTTAAGGTCCTTGAATACATCCAAGGGAGGGCAACAAAGCTGGTGAAAGGGCTGGAAGGCATGTCCTATGAGGAGGAGCTGAGGACTCTGGGGTTGTCTAGTTTGGAGAGAAGGAGGCTGAGGGGTGACCTCATTGCTCTCTTGCCCCAAGCCCGTCAGTGTTTAAGAGGCATTTGGACAATGCCCTTAATAACATGCTTTAACTTTTGGTCAGCCATGAAGTGGTCAGGCAGTTGGACTAGATAATCCTTGTAGGTCCCTTCCAACTGAAATGGTCTATTCTATTCTATTCTATTCTATTCTATTCTATTCTATTCTATTCTATTCTATTCTGTTCTATTCTATTCTATTCAATAAATAATAAGGAAGAGAGCAGTCTGTGGAGATGTGCATATAACACCTGTGTCATATACATGGGATGGGCAAAGGTGGAGGTCCCAGCCCCAGCACACAGGAGGAGACAGAAATGGATTGGAAGGGCAGCACGGACAGAGGTGAAAGAGCTCCTGATGAGAGCAACCATCTCTGGCAACACAAGATTCCCAGATCCGGGATCCCGAGAAGGGATTTATAGACTGACTAAGCAGATGTGTTCAGAATGCCCATCAGAATACTCAGCCCTTTGTTTTTCAATCATTAAAAATATATGGTTTGGGAATTGCATCCAGAAATTAAATGTGAGTTTATTATCTATTTTTTATTCAATTTACATATATATCGAGAGAGATAGAGGAATATGTACAGGCAGTTAATTTATTTGAATGGAAAAGCATATGTCTCTAGGGGGAATAAAGTACACTATATGTTTTTTACCACTAAAGATACTAACTCTCATCTAGCAATAGGTTTGTGCTCCAATTTATTCTGATTTGTGGAACTGAATCAGCAGAAGACATTCTGGGTGCTTTAAAACCAGAGGTTGCTTCTTCCATGAATTCATTATCATCAGGCAGAAATAAAAATGCCCAACATCTATTCTGAAGGTCATAACAGCTTTTTTTTGAACCATTTCTTAACCATTCCATATATTTTTCAGTTTGCCAGGGGTACCAAACAGGGATAACTGAACAAGCTGGGAAAAAAAGAAGTATGGAAGGAAAAGTTAAATAATTTGCATTTCAGATCAGGAAGTGAAGCAATTGTCTGATCATTCATTTTCTGATTGCTAAAGCAATAAGAAATAAATTTTGATTAATCCATTTTGTGTTGTGCTGCTATAAGGATAAGTAACTGTAGTAAAGAAACCTTGAATGATCCCATTAATGTTTGCCCAAGAGAAAAAAACCCTCATTATTTCTCCTAAAATAATCTTTTTATAAAAAGACAATTATTTTAATGGCTTTGTATTTCCATTTGTTTTGGGGGCTTAGAAGCAAAAAAATGGTTTAAATACAGATTTGAAAGTGATGCACAGAAGAAAAGTATCCTTTCATCTTCTTGTTTCTGTCAAATAAAGAAATGCATATGCTTTTACAGTGGTATATCCATAAGAGTTCATATTTTCAGCCCAAATGCCCTCAGCTCTTGAATGCAAGTCAAATTGCAGACATTGTTTAGTCACAATCCTAAGTCTATTTTTGATAGTAGGAAGTTTTTATGATGAGAAAGCATTTCAATTAAGTATAACCAATTTTTCTTTGAAGTATGGAAACTTCTAATTAAATTCTAATGCATTAGCAAAAAACATATTTAGGCACAATAAAAGCATCAATGTTTATTAGCTTAAGTGCTAACACTAGATGTTGGAAGAGCACAGTCTGTGTGAGGTTATTACCAAGACAGTGTCATGGTTTAACCCCAGCCTGTAACCAAGCACCACACAGCCGCTCGCTCACTCCCCCCCAGTGGGATGGGGAGAGAATCAGAAGAGTAAAAGTGAGAAAACTCATGGGTTGAGATAAAGACAGTTTAATAAGCAAAGTAAAAGCCGCACACGCAAGCAAAGCAAAGCAAGGAATTCATTCACTACTTCCCATTGGCAGGCAGGTGTTCAGCCATTTCCAGGAAAGCAGGGCTCCATCACACATTACAATTTCTTGGGAAGACAAAATGCCATAACTCCGAATGTCCCCCCTTTCCTTCTTCTTCCCCCAGCTTTGTAAGCTGAGAATGATGTCATATGGTATGGAACAGCCCTTTGGTCAGTTGGGGTCAGCTGTCCCAGCTGTGTCCCCTCCCAACTTCTTGTGCACCCCCAGCCTACTCGCTGGTGGAGTGGTGTGAGAGGCAGAAAAGGCCTTGACTCTGTAAGCACTGCTCAGCAATAACAAAAACATCCCTGTATTATCAACGCTGTTTCCAGCACAAATCCAAAACATAGCCCCATACTAGCTACTATGAAGAAAATTAACTCTATCCCAGCCAAAACCAGCACACACAGGCTTAAAATGTCTTTGGATCAGGGTGCCATCTTTGTTACTTCTGTTTGGATCGAGACATAACTCCTGGGATAACTCCATTTATTTCGCTGATAATACCATTACAGAAAGCTTCAATAGGTCTCTTCCCATTAATAATCATATGACTCGGTACTTTACAACATTTTGGAGATAAAGCTCAGCTGATTACAGATTGCTTTCTAAGTGAAGAGATGCAATTACAACACCTAGTTGACCTTGTCTCCTCAGGAATCCTTTTAAGTACACAGTTTCAGAGGGGTGGAAGAATTAAAGGACTTGCACAAAGCAATCGTGTGGATCATGATGAATGCACTAGTGGAATTACTTTGAAAGTGTAAACTCTTGAACTGAGCCTAGAAATTCTTTTAACTGTGGTTTACATAAACATTTCATATCTTGCTCCATAGCAAACCTGTGCTCCTACTATGCTAAGATAAGAATAACTTATAGTGCTTGGAAGTATGCAGAAATTGTTTAACATCTAACCTTATAGAATGTTTTTACTCCTTTTTAGCAGAACATTTACATTTTATCTGAAGAAAAAGTAATATCCTGTTGCAACAACATTAAAGGCTTGTTGGAAACTTTAATAAAGCAAATATAATACTGGCAAAGTTTTATACTAAAATATGGCATTTAATTGGCTCAGCCTCATGACAGCAGCAGCAAAGCTATTGTTATGTTCTCGACCACCATTTATATGTGCTGTTATATTAACCGCTGCCCTCCAGCTTGCTGCCTTTCCACTGAAGCAAGAAAATCATCTACTTAAAGAGGAAGAGGGGATAGGAGGCAGGGGTGGGAGGGGCAGAATTTAATGGTTTTCTGGTTAAGACCTGAGACTGAAAGGCAGGTGATCTGGGCCAAGAATTTTAAATGTAGATTCCAGATCCAGACATCTTAAATCCATCCAAGCCTTTCTCCCTAGTATTTCCTGTTGACTGGCTCTAGGCTGCAGGAGGTGCCAATAGAAAACGCCAGGCACAAAGAATTGGGTGGAATTTAGGATGTGTGAATCGGAGACAATGCCTATATACAGTCATAGAAACGCAGTCTTGTTGCCATTTTAAAAACATTTTGGAAGACCCCACACAGTCATAGGCACCTAATTTTAAGTAAGTTAGCTTCTTTTTTTTTTTTCTTCCCAGATCTTTTGGTTTGCTGCAATGAGAACTGCACCACATGCAATTATTCTGAAAATTCACAGCTTTTCAAAAAAAGTACAATAGCAAAAAAAAAAAAATCTAGCATACTGCTAGGTTTGCTCTGGAGTAAGCTCAAAGGAAAAGTTGTTCTTAACAGACAAATTATGTTTGTCAGTTTAAATCTTTCACTGATTTTTGTCCTATGGAGATATGTGTTATACCAAGAGAGCCAAATGGTCCTCTTCTCTCCAAGCAAAGAGGTTGTCTACGGAGCCTTGACTTTTATAAATTAAGGGAAGTCATGTTTCCTGGAAAATGCAAAAGTATGTGGGAGATGAAGTAAGGAATTGAACATATTTATAGCAACTTACGCCTACTTTCAACAGCAATTAAAAAAAAAAAAAAAAGCCAGAGGTATTTTACCCTTTTAGAACATCAGAAAGCTCTGTGCCTTTCAAGATTAGGTTGTCAGACATCTCCATATATATTCAGCTTATATCATTTATTTGAGGAAAACTATCTTCTTGCTATCTGTATAATCTCTTGTCTTATTTCCATTCTGTACAAAACACTAGCTCTGATGCCTCATTGCTTGATCCTTCCAGGAGCATGTTCATGTCTTTTGGTACCATTAGGAACCACCACAGCACATTTCTCTCTCATTAAGGGTCTGATCTAAACTGCACCGATAACTTGTGAATCAGCCGCTTGGCTTCCAGAAGCCTTGTGTCAGACTTCAGTTCCCATCTGTCACGTCCCACCTGGGGAGGAGGGGGGAGGAGTGACAAAGATTCGCAAATCCTCTCGGTGTGGATTAAGGTGGGCCAACACTCAAGGTCCGTACACAAACACCAGCTTTAATAGAAAGCTTCTATAGAGACAAATATTGAGTACAAATATTCGATACCCACCAACCCTCTCACGGTTATATCCACCCCAGCTATGCGGTTTTACAGAAAATCAAGGTAGGCCATGCAGTACTTGACTTCAATTTAACAACTTTAACAACTTAATCACCTTAGGAAAAGTGAAACAAAGAGAGAGAGAGAGAGAGAGAGAGAGAGAATCACCAGTGCTGGATCCAGCGTTGGTCCTGCCAACAAGGGTATTCGGTGAGGGAAGAAGAAGATTCTTATAGAGATGTTAATTCTGCGCAGGGTGCTCGGTGAGAATAATTCCACAAATCATGCACGCACGAGCATGAGCACGAATGTAAACACGAGTACCGGTACACACACGAGCACACACCACACACACAAACTACAGCACATTTATCAGGCTACATGATTAGTATAAACCCACCTAAATTTACACTTATTGGTTAGTGATTAACATTTCGTACACTATTGGTTTACTGTATTTAAATTAGCCTCACTTGCTATGTAAATTAGCACGCATGCTCCTTTCAGGTGTGGGGGGGCAAGTCTTTTTGGTTCTGAATTGAGTCGGTGGTCGTGATCTCCCCTCGCCACATTTACCTTTCACCTCCTTTCTGCAGTTTTATCTTCTCTGGCCACCGTCCAGTCTTTGGTGCCAAGATGTTCACTTTTGTCGGCTTGTTAGCTCTTCTTCAAGGTTAGAGCCGTTAGTTTTCCACAGTTTGTTATCTTTTAGCTCCCTCCCAAATTCCTTTCCCAAGGCACAAGTGGTTAGTAGTTTTGCTAATTGGAAAATTACATCAGCGACCAGTCAAACCAAGAGGAGTGATACCAGGACTGTCCCCCAGGCAGTAGGTGTGGGGGGGGGGGGAATAAGACGCTTCACAGACCACGGGGAATGGGGCCGAGGCAAGGCCGCCCTGTCTCCACAGGACTCCCTCCCTCACCCTCACTCCAGGGTACTGTCCGGTCCTGGGTCCTAGCGACCGTCGCTCTGCATTGTGGTTTTAGCACCAGGCTGTTTGAGACATCTTGTTGTTTTACATTAGCAGTTCTCTACACCATCAAAAAGCTTACCATATTTGCCAACCCACCTGGAAATATGTGAACAGATCACATTCAGAAGGACCTTATTTCTCTCAACTTTTAAACAAACTATCAAAAAAACCCATTGTTATCGTAATCCCTAAAGGAACACAGAGCTTTAAATGAAGTAAGTGCATGCATAAATGGCACTGTGAACCATGATATATTATTAGAAGAACATCTCAAGGACACTGTGATTCAAATGTGGGTTTCAACTAGCAAAGGGAAGAGGCAGAAATAGAACCACATGCATTTAGTTCTCTGTCTGCAACCCTGAATGGAGGATGACTGCAGCAGCATTAACTCAGCTTGTACATCCTGTCTTGGTTCTAATTTAAGCACAACTATTTCTGATGCCAACTGCATGCAGGATTCGAAGTAGACAATGTACTAAACTGGAAATTTGGAAATCCTGGAGGAGTAATGTGCCTTCAGTTGCATCCTATCCCAATCTTCTGTGCCTTGCTCCCACCTAGGGGGTGATGGACTTTTGTGTTCATTTACATTGCCAGTCTGAAAACACCATGACTACCCAGAACAGAGAAATTCCACTCAGCAGGCCACCCAAATGGTGATTTTTGGCCACCCAGGCTCTTGCAGGTTAGTGAGATCCTAGAACTCCTCCATAGATGTAGAACATAGGAAGAATTATAGCTCTGCTACATATGCCCTCCACAGTGATGGCTTTGGGAATCCAAATAATGGGATAGTGTCACCATAATTTATATATATCATTAACCCCTGTGTCACGAGAACCTAAGTTTTCTTGCCAATTACAATCACCCTAATTAAGAAGCATATATCAGCCTAATTATTACCCTGCTTTAGTGTCTGAGATCATCCTGCCTTTGGTCTCATGCCCAAAAGTCAAAAGAAACTGACTGCAAGTTAAAAAAAAAAACCTCCAAAAACCTCAATATGCCAGTTGTAGCTGGGCCAAGCAATGACTAATGGGGACTGCTCATGAGTGTAGGCAGTTGGTCTGTGCAGTTGTATTTGAGCTTGGAGTCACTAAACCCCACACTTTAACCCTTCTTTCATGGAGGAGCTGGTCCTCCTGGTAACTGTAAGTTAATGAAGTCTCAACCTTTAAGGTTTCAGTTGGTAAGGTTAGAGAAGATATATTTTCCCAAGTGTTTTTCATAAGTGCCATGATCTGTAAAGTTTTTTCATCTTCTTCAACACTTAGTTGGCAACTAGTCTAAGGTAATGCAAAGAATTCTTTTCCTAGGACACCTGGCCAACATCTTTTGCTCATATATTCAAGCTTAGATTTCCAGAAGTGCAACTGGGAAGGGGCTCATTGCCAGGTCAGATTGTCAAGGACACTGGAGACTTTTTGCCTTCCTCTACACGAAATAATTTAGTCTCCTGGACACTGAGGGTCTTCAATGTAGCCAAAGTTATTGGGTGCAATAGAGAAGTAAGTGGCTGAAATCGAATGATTGACAACATTTAGTCTTAAATTATATAAAATCGAGAAAACAATGGAATCACTTGAGACTTCATTAATTAGACTTCCAGTGGGGAACTGCAAAAGACTGAACAATAGCCACAGGGAAGGAAAATGAAAGTAAAGACTCCATAGGTCTGAGTCTCCTCCAAAGTCAACAACAGCAGAATTAATTTTAGGAACAAATCCCTGAAACAGTATTGTTTCAAGTATAACAAAGTAGCGTCAACCCTTTAAGGAAGAAATTCTTGCACTTAATCACATCTCGTAATATAGGATAGTAGGTCCCAATGCTATCGGTGAATAGGCAAAAGAGGGTGATCTGCTGACTCCTGGAGTCATATTGCTGTTCTGCTTCCCAAGGCTTTCACTGTTTAACAGCAAAAGAATGAATGTTTCCATGTAACGATCAGTTCATTACATCATCTAGAGATCTAGTTTTCCTTCAATATTATTGGGTCAGCTCCACTGATATTAGGACAAATTACTATGTTCAGATTCAGAAAAGTCAGAAGTAGTTCCTATAATCTCCCTTCATCCATACTTCCATACATCCATTCAAAATACAGTGCATTGTTTGCACACATAGAACTTCTTCAAATATAGACCAACATAGCAAATCATGAGGTGTCTTCAATAAAACATCACTAAAACTTTGTTTGGAGCATAGGTGGAAATGTGTGTTTGTATGAATATACCTATGTGTGCATGTATATGCTTTGTATACATACACATTTAACTACACTATTTGGGTTTTAGAGCCAATTCATCAAACATTGCTCTTCTGATTTGGGGTGCTTCTATGTAAAAAAATATTATAATCTCCTGTACCAACAGAAAGTAACAACTTACTTTTTTTTTTCTTTTTCCCCTTTTTTTTTCTTCTAGAGGCAGATATAATTCATAATGGTAAACAGAAATAAGCTCCATGACTAGGCTCCATGACTAATACAGAAAGCTCTATGCAAATGACTACCTGAACCAAAATGGTGGTTAAAAATATGAGATAGTTGTTTAAGTAACTATTATTCAGCATCTCTCCTTTCTTTGCATCAGATTTACTTCACATTGCACAGGGAACTGCATAATTCTGCTGCTCAGCAATGTCTTGCAGATGACTCTGCTAGGTGCGTTTGTTTCCATCAAACTTTGAATTTCAGATCCCAAAGGACTGATGTAGATCAGAGTGCCATCAATAGATGTTTCTGATTCAGATATCAGGGGACTGCAGCCTTTCCATGTCTTATGCTAATCCTTCTCTTTCTTCTGGTTTGATACTGTACACAGAACTTACAAAAAAAGGTGAAAAGAACACGTGACATCATCACTAAGCCTCAGGCACTTATACATTAAGAAAAGTATGAAAGCTATAAACAGCTGAATCACATTTTATTTAAAGCCTTGTAAAATATGTGCCAAATTAAAGCTTGGAAGGAAGGAGGAATTTACAGAGGAAAAGAAAACTGAATCCCAGTTCCAATGGCTGAAGAGCTCAACATGATGAACATGCTCAATATGTGAACTGTGAGTTCACAACTTAGCATTTCTTTGACAATATTTCTTTGTGCCAGCAACCTAAGGTTTTGTTTTCTAAAAACAATATACCAGAGAACAGAGGCAGAAATAACTTGTTCGAAGTAGAGCTGGATAAAACAGCTCATTGAGAATACTGATTTCTCTTCCAAAAGCAATTTTTTTTCTAAAAAATATACTCAGGTTTTTGAAACTTTCATGAGAAATTTTCACAGACCCAAGACAGAATTTCAGCCCTGGAGTGATAGAGATCTGGTCTATTATTCTCTGCTGTAAATGACTGCTCTGAACCATTTAATGAGACAACTTAGGTTTTTTTGGCAACACTAAATTTCCCTCCTCATTATTTCTTTTCCTACCAGCTTTGTCTCATCCACTTACTTGATGAACAAGTTACTGCCTAAGACACTGAGAAACAATATTAAATGACAGTGTTCACAGAAATAGCTACCTATGTTAATTCTCTTAACTGACCATTGTATTTCAAGGAGTTTCAGTAAAGGATTCTGAAAAACAGGGTTTGAAGGAGTCATTGAGATTATGCCCTGCCACCATCTATGAGCAGATATCCTTATGCCATCTCTGAGATCATTGTTCACAGACCTCCAGTGAGTATAAGTTCCCATTTTCTCTGGCAAACAGTAACACATCTTCACTATTCTTATCATTAAAGAGTTTTTCTCAAAGACTAAATTAACTCTCCCATTTACTTCTTGTCATATCTCCAGTGGACATAGAGGACAGTTTATTCTACAACTCTTTGCAGCAGCCTTTTATGTATTTGAAGACTGCTATCGCATCTCCCTTCAGCCCTCTCTTCTCTAAACAATCCACTTTAAATCTCAAGACTGGGGGGATCCTGGCACATGAATGCAGATTTCTCTATTTTCCACGTCACATGCCCAGAGCAGAGTTCCTGGCAGCATCTAATCAGTACATTACAGTTTTGCTCAATGAGTTTTGCCTGGCATGTGGCTCCCTGATTGTAAGGCAGTGGAAAGGGACAGTGAGGGAGGGTGAACAATAGCATGGTTCTCACATTCCTAGAGAAGGGTATGAATGTGTGCCCTATTATGTTCATCTGATACAACTATTTTAATCAAAATGTCATGTGAAATACAGTCATTTGACTTGGAGAAATTTAGGAATAGAATATCAAAACAGTATCCTTTATCAGACAGACTTGTGATCTTGTTTAAAAACAAAAACAAAACCACACAGCAGGATTTCCAATAGGACCTATTTTCCATGAATCACGATGACTAGAAATGATTATATTTTTAGCCTCTCAACTTTCTTGTGTGGCCATGTGAAGCTACTTGAGCTTAGTAACTCATGCAATAATTCAGCATGCTCAGTTTCTCTCACCTCATTCATGCAGGTGTGTTGTCATAAATTACTGGTATACAAGATCTCAGGCTTGATATTGTAATGCCAAATATTTAACCATACCCTTTAAGCAACCCTTTAGGCCAAGGAAAATCTTTAATCGTCACTGCTTGCATAAGCTCAACTTGTATAACTCGTATAAGCTAGGTGTCTGCAGCCTGAAAGAATGCAGCCTGGCAGAGGACTACAGTAATAATGGGCCAGATAGATAGAAAAAGTGTCATTATTAGCAGAAAAATCATGGCATTTTGATTCTGATTTTTTCCAAAGACATCTAAACCATACAGTGCAATGGATCATTCCAGGCACATTTTGGAGTAAACAAGAAAAATATTATTTCTTAAAATAGACACCATCTGGACAATCTTGTTCATTCCAGGTCCTTCTCTCTGCTCTCTGGAAAATTTCAGTATTCTCTCCATTTTTCTATCTCTCTTGTAATTTTTTTTCCCCTGAATTCCCTGTATTTTTTTTTATATCTGTTCTTCTGAGTAACTAAGGTGTGTAGTCAGAAGCCATAGTTGGTTATACTTCTCTTATTATCCTTGAGAAGTAGGAATAGCCAAGAGCTGGCTGATCCTTTATTACTATGCTCAATTAAGTCAAGTAAAAACTTCCAAAGCTAGAATCAGTAAAACTGACTTCCTCACATAAAGCCCTCCATGATTACTTTTTCTTTCCTTATCTGTCAGAATCTGTTTTGGGCAAGCTTCAAATACAATGGTACTAGCAGCCACCTCCCTTTACACAGTAGAGTCAAGCTACCCACTACTAGCCTCAATCATCGTGTGACAAAAATGAAACCAAACCAGGCCAGCCCAAAGACTGATTCCCCAAAACAGAATATCATTAAGCACATCCATCTCAAACAACCTTGTTCAATGGTGCATAAAGCATAAACATACCACCCAACTTGCAGAAATGTAGAGTCAATTAAAATTACTCAATTGGCTCATTACAAAAACTTGGTAGGATTAGAAGGGACGTAATAAATGATATTGTTATACAGCTACCCAAACTGACCTTAAACTAATGTGATATTTTTTCCATGGAAAGGGTCTCCGGACTTCTGTTTTGCTTTTTTTGACCACATTTATCATCCACAGAAGAAGTCTTTTCATTTGTCTTAGAACTGCATTATTCCACACTGAGCTGCCAACAGCAACAGTTCATTTGGTTTCATAAGACAAATGACCATTGAAGAAAATAGCCAATTAATAAATACTATGATGTATTACTAGAGGCTCTTCAGTTATTTCTGAGATATAAACATGTGCTCATTTCCAAAATACTTTGAGATTGATGCAAAACCACCAAGCGTGTGATAATTCCATTCCCTGAAGATCTCTGGCTCCAGTTTTATAGGGAGAGATAAGGCCTAAAACAATCCAAGATGGCTAGAGTGACATTTGCCCTATGCATCAGTTTCAGTTTCATCAAAACAAGAGAAAAATTATGGAGAAGGCATATTTTTTCTGGCTCAATCCCTTCCCCCCCCCCCCAGTCTTTACAGTTATTTCATTATTCCCAGTGTACTTAGGTTCTCTCCAGATATTCAATCGAATATCTAACCCATTTGTCATATATTCCTTTTAAAAGTGAATTACATCTGGCAATAAAGTCTTAATAAATGTGTATAAAAAATTGTTTATAAAATGCACTAAAATGACTGGCCCAGTTTTATAAGACTATTCATAGCACAGGCCCAATAAAAGCAAAGCTCTATAAATATCACCTGCTTTGAGAACTGTGCAAGTATAGCCTTAACATTTGGAACAATTCCACATTCTTGAAGTTGTGTGTTATTTAGCAATTCTTCTTTAAAAATAAATCAAGATGATGCGTTTCTACCCTACAGGACCCTACAGATTCCACATCTCCTAGCAAATGTTCCAGCTACGCAGTGCTCAGTGCTTTTCCAAAACTAAAGACATGTTCTCAGAAGACTTCAGCCCACTTTGCAGAAGGTAAGAAAATAGATGGCACCTTATATACACAGTATTTAGACATAGGTACCTCTGAAAAATGTTCTTCAAAAACTCACACAGAGTAGGAAGTCCTTTAAAGTCAGGCAAGAAACACTGAGTATAGGAGTATGTCTGTAGGAGGCAACTCCCACACCTCTCAAGCCTTAAACTATAAAACATAGTGGCATGTTAAGTATCTCCATTATTGGCAAGTTACTGCCCAATCTAGGTACCTATATGAGCAGAATTAATTCTTTTTAAAAGGGGTTATGGTGGACATTACCTTTAGATAATTATCTAAAATACTGTTCAGCACACTAATCTGGAAGATAGGAGGCCTGGGTCTACCTGACACTAGCTTGAGCACATTCAAACCCACATCCTGGAAAAATGCCTTAAGTGTAGTGCTACAAAGGCAACCTGAGAACAGCCCTGTCTCCAGCTGTTTAAGTGGGCTAGCTGCTGTGCACCAACAAACAAATACATAAATATAAGGTTCATTTCATTAAAAGGAAAGAGACAAGAAGGAGTGATCAGTTCTAAATTCTGGTCCGTCCTTAGTTCTGGGATTTGGTTTTGATTTAAACCTGGTTTTGACTGTCTAGTGTGGAATACATAAGCTACCCAGCAGCAGCTCCCCCACTTCCAACAGAGGATCCAAAGCACCAAGTTAGAGAAACAGGTCTCCTCTCTTTCTCATTCTTGTAGCTTTTGTAGCCTCTCCTCAGCTAAACTAGTTTGTGGCTCCATGACTGACGCACTCTTCTAACAAAATAACCATTTGAACCCTCCAAGCTGAGGTGAGCCCACACACTTTCTGAAGAAATGCTGTACATAGAGCTGGACACCTGCCTCTCTCCTTGTATTTTTGAACAAGAAATGACTGTTGCTACTGTGTTCCATGAAGCAAATCTCTGGTCTACTAAGTGAGGGGATGATGTAGGAAATGCCATACATGGAAGCTTCCTCCCTTTTTATTACGCTCAATTTTAATACAAATTGTCAGAGAAAGCAGGGGTATAAAATGCCATCAGGATCTGACCTTGAAAGTTTATAACAGGTACTGTACATTGCACATTGTCATTTCTAATGTACCTTATTCCTGACTTCTAAGGTTAACAGTTATGGTAAGTCTCCACAAATGCAGTAGGACTCAATAGTCTAGAAATTATGCTATATTTAACAATTATTTCATTGGATTTGCATAAAATTTGCCTCAGTCTTTAACAGTGAGACCAATTGTTCTCAGGGCACCCAGCCCCCTGAGCTGGAAGACAGAGATGGGGAGCAGAATGAAGCCCCCATAATCCAAGGGGAAATGGTTAGCGACCTGCTACACCACTTAGACACACGTAAGTCTATGGGGCTGGATGGTATCCATCCAAGGGTACTAAGGGAGCTGGCAGAAGTGCTCACCAAGCCACTTTCCATCATTTACCAGCAGTCTTGGTTAACCGAGGAGGTCCCAGCTGACTGGAGGTTAGCAAATGTGATGTCCATCTACAAGAAGGGTTGGAAGGAGGATCTGGGGAACTACAGGCCTGTCAGCCTGACCTCGGTGCCGGGGAAGGTTACGGAGCAGATCATCCTGAGTGCCATCACATGGCACGCACAGGACAACCAGGGGATCAGGCCCAGCCAGCATGGGTTTATGAAAGGCAGGTCCTGCTTCACTAACCTGGTCTCCTTCTATGACAAGGTGACCCACTTAGTGGATGAGGGAAAGGCTGTGGATGTTGCCTACCTGGACTTTAGTAAGGCCTTGGACACTGTTTCCCACAGCATTCTCCTGGAGAAGCTGGATGCTCATGGTTTGGACGAGTATACTCAGTGCATAAAAACTGGCTGGACAGCCGAGCCCAGAGAGCGATGGTGAATGGAGTCAAATCCAGTTAGCGGCCGGTCACAAATGGTGTTCCCCAGGGCTCAGTGTTGGGGCCGGTCCTGTTCAACATCTTCATTTATGATCTGGATGAGGGGATTGGGTGCACCCTCAGGAAGTTTGCAGACGACACCAAGTTGGCAGGGAGTGTCGATCTGCTGGAGGGTAGGAAGGCCCTACAGAGGGACCTGAACAGGCTGGATCAATGGGCCGAGGCCAACTGCATGAGATTCAACAAGGCTAAGTGCCGGGTCCTGCACTTGGGTCACAACAACCCCATGCAATGCTACAGACTAGGGGAAGAGTGGCTGGAGAGCTGCCTGGCAGAAAAGGACCTGGGGGTGTTGGTTGACAGCCGCCTGAACATGAGCCAGCAGTGTGCCCAGGTGGCCAAGAGGGCCAATGGCATCCTGGCCTGTATCAAGAATAGTGTGGCCAGCAGGACCAGGGAGGTGATAGTGCCCCTGTACTCGGCACTGGTGAGGCCGCACCTCGAGTACTGTGTTCGGTTTTGGGCCCCTCACTACAAGAAGGACATCGAGGTGCTGGAGGGTGTCCAAAGAAGGGCAACGAAGCTGGTGAAGGGTCTAGAGAACAAGTCTTACGAGGAGTGGCTGAGGGAGCTGGGGTTGTTTAGCCTGGAGAAGAGGAGGCTGAGGGGAGACCTTATTGCTCTCTACAACTACCTGAAAGGAGGTTGCAGTGAGGTGGGGGTCGGTCTCTTCTCCCAAGTAACAAATGATAGGAAAAGAGGAAATGGCCTGAAGTTGCACCAGGATCGGATATTAGGAAAAACTTCTTCACTGAAAGGGTAGCACTGGAACAGGCTGCCCAGGGAAGTGATTGAGTCTCCATCCCTGGAGGTATTTAAAAGATGGGTAGATGTGGTGCTTGAGGACATGGTTTAGTGGTGGACTTGGCAGTGTTATGTTTACGATTGAACTCAATCTTAAGGGTCTTTTCCAACCTAAATAATTCTATGATTCTATGAAAATCTTGCTATCAGTGGATTCCAGCCAATGGCTTAAAGGTGAATTGCTTCACAGTCTGCTACCGTACTTCCTGAGCCACCCAGTCTTCTCTCATAGTCATCTTTTAATATATTCTTCAGAAGAGACAAAGCCATTTGACATCTGGGAGGAGTCCCTGATCTCTTTATCCAAGGAGAAGACTTTAAAGTAACTCTCCTGACTAATCTCTCTCAAGCAACACAGATTGCTGATTTGTGAGGTGAGTATCTTTCATATATACCACATCTAGGCCAGATGTCTTAGCTATTGTAAACCTCTTCATGACTTAATGGGACAGTTAAAAAGTCTGTGCATTTTCAAATGCAAAATTCAGACGTCATTAGCATCAAATATAAGGGGAGAGTAAAATAAATTAAAAGTCATATCACAAGTTCTGATATGGTATGATACATATGAAAAACAAACTCCTTCACAAGGCAGAGTGAAATATCTTCAGATAACCTGGCAAGTTTTATCCTGAAAATAAGATATCTTGTTTAGAATTATGTGCATATAAGCAACATTAAAACATTGGGATAATTACTTAAAATTTTTTAGTGAAAAGTTTTCTCTTGAATTGACAGTTTCCATATGTAATATCATGGAAGCAGTGCATAATTATGTGATACTCCTAGCATATAAGAGGATTACATTTGTACTTATTTTTTAATGTTGCTTAAATTAGATGAGTAATAAAAGCTTATTTTACGAGAGAAGGAAACCTACAATGACATTTCTCTAGGGAAAGCCTCTTTCTTTGTTGCAGTATGAAGAGTTAGATGGAACAATATTTATTGACTTTTTCAGTCAATCTGTTGCCAATTTTTCCTGATTTATTCTGCGTTTGAACCAGAATCTCTCTGTAACTCGTTTAATAACAGCTAGTGATATTATTCCCCAGCCTCTAAGTACAACCCTGATACCAGAAAGTAACCATCTGAAGTGTTCTACAGTAAACTTTACAATTAATTAGATCAGAGGTCACAGAAGACTTCCATTTAATACATCCCCTAAGCTGACTCTTCCTAATGCTCTATCCAGTCTTTTTCTCTATATCCCGCTAATGGAGGAGAGCTTTCAGAGTTGTTTTCATAGTGCTTCTCAGTTATGCTGGAAATAGCGATCTGCGTTTGGCTTGTAATCTCACCACTGTTTTTCTGTCCCACCAACACTCTTTAAGGCTTTTTTTGTGGAAAAAAATAGCACTTCTTGCATGAAACTTCTTGCATAAGGAGACTTCCACAAATAACATTTACATAGAAATTTTGGTTCGCAGATCTTGTAGGGTTTAACAAGAAGGTTAAGTTTTTGTAAATGAGATTTGACCTCGATCAGCAAGTAAACCGCTAGACTGACAGTAAAGAAGCCTGAGGTCTCTTTGGAGCTGTATAACCTAGGTAAATCTTTTCCCTGTTCTTGTGTATGTCTTTTCTTCCCTCCTACCACTTTCTTCTCTCTTCCAACTTTCTAGTAAGCCCTATGATGCAGATGTTCTTTACTATACCTTTGTGAAATGGCTAGAAAAACTGCGATCCTAACCTTTGTTTATTAATAAACCTCATTACATCAAGTATTTCAATTTGAAAGTGTGTAGAACAGAATCACAGGATCAGAACTTGAGGGTTAGAGAATGTTTGTGTTACCCTTTCATCCTCCTGACCCTTTTGTAGTTTTTGATAGGTTAGCTTGGGGGGGGGGAGGATGGCTTAGTCTGTTTCTTTAAGTGGCCACGTTGTTTGCAGCAAACTCTGTTCCCTCCCTGATCTCACCATTAACATCTTTTCAGGGAAAAGCAAAGGGAACAAACCCTGGCATTATTGACATAAAGACAATGTGAGCCCACTTTTTATTTGTACCGTGAGTTCAACAAAGTAGGTCCGAGAGAATGTATATGTATGAACTTTTAAATATGTATTGGGAATTCAGGACTTCATAGGAATATTTTTATATAGGAATTCATTCTCCTATCCTGGAGGCAAAGGGAGACTCTGTGCTTACTCAAATCCCCTCTCATACATTAGGTACCCTTCTGCATTGGATATGCTTTAAATAGGTCTCTGCCCTACAGAACAGGATTTGCTGCATATGTTTAACTGTTCAAAACCAAAGGGAACATTTCAGCTAACCATGTTTTTCAAATGCACAAAGGATATTTAGACCTTAACTCACCTTTTTTATCTAGGAAAATAGCTTTCCTGATTGCTTCTTTAGTAAGATTATCTTTGAATGAAGTATATCCCATGGCAAATTGACAGCGAGCTAAAATGTGTTTCAATGCGAGTTCATGACATCGTCACCTGCACAAGTCACTGTCCACTGGCCAACTGAAAAGAAACAAACAACTATTTCTTCTGCTGGGAGAAAAAGATACATCTTTCTTGTTTATAGATGGAGAGCTATGTAAACTTCTACATCAGCGAATACAATATGTATTGCCATTGTACTGGGTATACATGGCAAGGTGTTGGTAGCAGGGGGGCTACAGGGGCGGCTTCTGTGAGAAGATGCCAGAAGCTGCCCCCATGTCCGACAGAGCCAGTTCCAGCCAGTTCCAAGACAGACCTGTTTCTGGCCAAGGCTGAGCCAATCAGCGACGGCAGTAGCGCCTCTGTGATAACATATTTAAGAAGGGGAAAAAACTGCTGTGCAACAGTAGCTGGGAGAGAGGAGTGAGAATATGTGAGAGGAACAACTCTGCAGACACCAAGGTCAGTGAAGAAGGAGGGGGAGGAGGTGCTCCAGGCACCGGAGCAGAGATTCCCCTGCAGCCTGTGGTGAAGACCATGGTGAGGCAGGCTGTCCCCCTGCAGCCCATGGAGGTTAATGGTGGAGCAGGTGGATGTGCCCCAAAGGAGGCTGTGACCCTGTGGAAAGCCCACTCTGGAGCAGGCTCCTGGCAGGACATGTAGCCCCGTGGAGAGGAGCCCGCACTGGAGCAGGTTTTCTGGCAGGACCTGTGACCCCATAGGGTTCCTGAAGGACTGCACCCCGTGGGAAGGACTCACGATGGAAAAGTTTGTGGAGGACTGTCTCCCGTGGGAGGGACTCCACAGTGGAGCCAGGGAAGAGAGTGAGGAGGAAGGAGTGGCAGAGACAACACGTAATGAACTGACCACAGCCCCCATTCCCTGTCCCCCTGTGCCACTCAGGGGGAGGAGGTAGAGAAATCAGGAGTGAAGTTGAGCCTGGGAAGAAGGGAGGGGTGGGGGGAAGGTGTTTTCAGATTTGGATTTTATTTCTCATTATCCTACTCTGATTTGATTGGCAATAAATTAAATTAATTTCCCCAAGACGAGTCTGTTTTGCCCATGAGGGTAAATGCTGAGTGATCTCCCATGAGCCTTTTGTTATATTTTCTCTCCCTTGTCCAGCTGAGGAGGGGGAGTGACAGAGTGGCTTGGTGGGCACCTGGGGTCCAGACATGGTCAACCCACCACAGTCATCAAGAATGTAATGTTTGGAAAGAACAGAGTGAAATATCTTCCTTTGTTTTATAAAATTTTCCATCTTTTTATTACTTTTGTTTCACTGTAAGGTCAAGTCACTATCTCGATATCACCAACATTGTTACGTAAGCAGTATGTTTTCCTTATCTGTAATTAATTAAATACTATATTTTTTACCTTTAGAACAAATCAGAGCTTTGGTAGTCATGAGATAGCCAGCAAATTAGATTGGTCTCACTCCACAAAATGTGATATATTTATTTGTGATAAAACAAATGGATGGACGAAAAGTATTGCACAATAATCAGGTGGTAAATAGATTGTAGATAAGTTTTCAAGTTTAACCTATCAGTTCTAAATGATCTTGTGCTGGAAGAACTTCATCTGCCATGAATTTGATTTTCCGTAACTAAGATTTCTATGGCAATTGTTCATCTATTACACAATGCTGACAATCACATTAATATTGGATTGTACATTTACAGGCAATGCGTAGGGAGAGTACTTTTTTAAAGTAAACAAATAGTTTTTCTAAAACATAGACTTTATTATAAATAATTTTTGAAAAAAAACCCATAAATTTTAATTAGTAGGAAAGACAGAGATACCTGTACATTAGACTTTTAATAGATTTTGAAATAGTATTTGATGTTTATTATTTGTGATGTGAGCTTATTATTTGCTAGACAAGAAAGAAAAAGAGACCAAGAAGTCATCTATCAGTAGCCTTCATTTGACATTTCTGTTACTAATGAAGGCTCTGGCTGAAAGAGATAGCTCCATTATTAAAATGCAATCTTTCTCCTGTGCACCACCTGTGTGTATCAGTAGGGCTGTAGGCTAAAAGTACCGATATTTAGCTGTAAAATTTTTCAGGCACAGGAAAATTCTAGACAGATCATTCTGAGCCTTATGACTTTTAATCTGATCAATGTTTCAATGCAAACAACAACAGCAACAGCAAAGATAACTCAGTCTGAAAAAGGCCAATGGAAAGAGTGACTAACTTCACTCTAACCAGCAAGCTTTAGGAAAGGAACATCATCATATAAATCACGGTTGCTTGGGGGGATGGGGGGGAGAGGCAGATTAAACTGATACAGAGGCCACCCTCTTGAACTCCGTTCTGCTATGGTATCTGTTTTGTAATTTTCCCCACTTGATTTTTGTGTTAATGAAGCTCACTTAAGATAAGCCATGTCAATAGTTGTCTAATTCTTTCAGCCTACTGACAAGGGAAATAAACATTTCCCTTTCCTTCTCTGTTAAAGTCAAACCAGATTCACTCAGATATTTTGTTTCTGTCACATGGACTGGTCTGTCTTCTCAAATGGTTGTAACACATCACTAAAGGGCAGTTTGAGGAAGGCAAAGCATGGCACTGTGCTCTTTAATCTGTCAAGGCATATTTTCCTTTGCTTTTGAAATGTTCCAGTATCCTCTGTCAAAGGCAATTTTTTGTACCCCCCCCTAGCATTCATATTAATTAATCTTTAAAATATAAGGACAACGTCAATTTTGAAGAACATATCTTGTCTGTCTTATTTTGTTGCTGATGCTGTGAGTATATTGCATCTGCAGCTGCTTCACATTTTGCAGACAGCAAGAGGATGCTTTGCTGGTCAAAACAGGTGAAAGGAAGTTAAGACTAAAGTTAGATTCACTTCTTTAAAACTTTTTGTTTCTCTGCTACAGGATTTCTTTGCATTTTGATGACACTTTTGATAGCATGTATAAGATCAGACAAATAGAAAAGTGGCTGATTTTGACAATAATCCAAAGCTCCTAATAAAAGTTTAAAGGAGAAATTTTATTACATCTGGAAGATGAGTTTTGTCACAGAAAAAAAACAAAACTGACTTCAGCATAGAAACATCTCTACCTTTTACTCAGCTCTTGCTGAAAGTCTTGCAAAATGTTTCCCATTAGCTGCATCTAATTGGGGTTTCCATGTTAGCATTTAACACTAAGTGCATTTTGTTTGTCAAATTTGCTGTGGAAAGTCTGATTATCGGGCAAAATTACTAGGATCTGCCCCCTGCTCTGGGACTGAACCAGTTTGATCCCTTTTGGTGGGTCACTTTGTTGATTTCCAAAAGCAGCTTCTGTTTCTGAATTCCATCTTTCATAAAAGCTGTGCAGTGAGTTATCAATGACATTTATGCTTTTCTGACTCCTGTATGTACAAGACTTAAAATATACTTTCTTTATATAGTGTGCCTGTCAAATAAAGGATGTAATTACTCAAACTTTCATTTTAATATATACCCAGATTAAATGCACACACCGTAAGGAATAATTCATTAAAGACTTATGAAAGTAATTAATATGATCTAATACCAATGTTTGGTGGTCGCGTTTGTTTGCCTGATAGAAAACACACAAAAGTATCAGTCATGACCTTGAATAATTTATAATCTATGGCACTGGCACTCAGACAGAGAAGCACAGTGTAAAAAAGAGCCCAAACTAATGAGCTGTGCTGCACCTGGAGAAAGAAGTCAGTAGCAGAAACTAGGAGGTAATTATCCAGTGGCACAGACGAAGAAAAGGCAACATCAGTGGGACTTCGCTAAAAATAGTTGGAAACATTCATACTGAATGTCCTACTAATTCTCTTTCTAAGTCCATGTGGATACTGGGTCCAGGTCCTGTGTTACCCTCTACACGGCTATCTGGCAGTTACTTTTTCCATTAGAAATATTAGCCTGCTCACCTACAGACCTCACTTCCATGAAATAAGAAAAAGTGACAGCACGCCCTTAATTAGAACATTTTCCCATGTAATGGATCTACTTTGTTTAAATATTTTTATAATTCAGGTTTAAGTCCAGACTCCATGTATTTAAATCCAAAGGGATGAAGGCCACAAAAGAAAGAGGCACATAATAATGCATCTTCATACTTATAGGCCAAAATTAGGTGACACAGAGAAAGTTGAAATATTAGACTTTAAGATGAATGAGTAATCTCTTGGTTGGTACAAAGCACACTAGGAGGTATTACATGGACAAGGAATAGGATTAAAACTAATTTTTGAAAAATCACTTCCCAGATCATAAAATGTATAAATTATCTATAAAGCAACATTTGGTGTGGAGTATAATTAAAGCAGACTTTACAACATAACAGTAAAGTTTGTTTTTTAAAGATTGTTTGCAAAGAAATGCTAGTTTGGATTTCACTACAGACTGCATTGCTTAAAAACAGGTTATGAGATTTGAACAGCATGCCTTAGGATGAAGTTACATCACAGGGACAGCATGACATGAGCAGACTGTCACCTGTAAGGTGAAGCAAAATTTTCCTACCCCAGAGGAATCCAGCTGAGCAACAGCCTTATAACTTCAGGTCACCCCAATTTGAGGACTGCACAAATGCTCAATTGTCCAGTAGGGTGGGAAATGGAAAGAAAATCTCTTCTTCACTCAACTCACCCATAATTTCTTTTGGCAGCTGGTATCACTTATGGGAGGATGCAATACATGTTCTCAGAGAGTCCAGAGCATCTGCTAACATGACAGGTTCTATTACCTGTCAGATATTACCTATTCAGATGGTAACTCTGAAAAATACTTTATAAACTGTTTTGCATTCTTATGTACTGGCTTTTTTATTATATTATTTGAAAATAAACAAGTGTTATTCACGGTATGCAAAATAGCCATTTTCAAAGTTATATATGAGAGCATCTCAATAAAAAAAATAAGTGGTTGGTTTTCATTAAAAACAGAGGGTCTGTATTTTAGTTACTTGAACTGGTACACACACAAACATTCCTCAGAATACTCAATATCTACAGAAGCATCATTTCCAGTTGCTGCTACTAGATAGTGGTTCCAATTCATGTAAGAAAAATTACTCTTGTTGCCAATTTTTGTGTTGCAGGTTATTTTTATTAGTCATTATATGGCCACTAGAGATGCCTTAAAAATAGTACACTGGACAGCCAATTTCAAAAAGGCACTGTAATATTATTTTGAAATTGAAATTCCATTTTTCATCAGTAGCATTTATATAAAGAAGAAACTTTCAGTTAGAAATATTCATTAAAAGCTTGAGAACATTTTAGTATCACTCTATCCTTCAGAAATATACTTAATATACAAAAGAAATTATTAGTTCTAATAGTAAACGTGTATTTGACCATCTTTCCAGGGACTATCCAGTCACATGCAATGATACATAATGGGCTCTGTTGCCATTCCAAGTCATTGTAATGGAAAGAATGAGACAAAGACTGTGATCCCAGTGGGGGGTCTGCTATTCTTGACCTCTGTTTTCCTCCTGGTTTTTCATTTCCAGCTATGGATACTTCTCAGAAGAGTGGAGTAAGGAGATTCAACAGCTTTATTGGGTACACAGACATATGTTCTGATTCTGATCTCGGATATCTTTCTTTTTTTAAAAAGGCTGATCTAAATAAAATGCCTAGCAAATAATTCAGTTCCATATAGAAGAAAGCAACAATGTGAATTTTCTATATTTAACAAAATCACATGGAAACCTAGGACAAAATCCCAAATCAAGCAGTTATGCTTTCATGTGAGGCATATAAAACTTAGATTTTACTTTATTTGAAATATCTGAATTTCTCTCTCCTATCCAGGAAAAAAGATAAGAGGGAAGATAAGAAAAGAATTCTCACTTACAGAAATTCAGACAGGAAATCAAGTACCTAATTACATTTTTCTACTCATCTACTTAGCTGTGAACTCTCAAAATCTTTGCTAGAAGAGCACTGAGGAGGGAATATGGATGTTTTGAGGAAATTACAAGATGAGAAGAAAAGAAATGCACTCATTCAGTACATTAATTCTGTACAGTTTGCACACATGGTATAAACAAATACACTTGGATGCATGCAGTTGCTCATCCTTGGCATGTATATATGGGAGTGAGATGCAGCCAACAAACAACTTTTTGCAAATAAGGAACACAATGTTGCCTACAAATGATGCTTTTCTCTGAAAAGATGAGTAATATTCCAAGATGAAAACAATTAGTATTGGACTCATATCATATTTTTTCCAATACTTTCAAAAGAACTGGAAAACCAAGAGACATATTGCGATAAACTTATAAAAACAAAAACATGAAAGGAAAACTAGTGAAGATTGTGAGAGCTGAGTATCTAAATTTGGGCTTCTAAGTCTACAGCAAAGCAGCTGTATATTAGACCTGATTTTACAAAGGGCTGAGATCCCAGCATCTGCTATTAAAGCTGACATTTTTGAAAGTGTGATCACCTACTGTTGTGGTTTAACCCCAGCCAGCAACTAAGCACCACGCAGCCGCTCGCTCACTCCCCACCAGTGTGATGGGGGAGAGAATCAGAAGGGTAAAACAGAGAAAACTCGTAGGTTGAGATAAGAACAGTTTAATAATTGAAGTAAAATAAATTAGAACAGTTTAATAGGCAAAGCAAAAAAACCGTGCACGCAAACAAAGCAAAACAAGGAATTCATTCACCACTTCCCATCGGCAGGCAGGTGTTCAGCCATCTCCAGGAAACCAGGGCTCCATCACACATAACGGTTACTTGGGAAGACAAACACCACCATACCAAATATCCTCCGTCCTCCCTTCTTCTTCCCCCAGCTTATATACTGAGCATGACGTCACATGGTATGGAATAGCCCTTTGGCTAGTCTGGGTCAGCACCCCACCCCCGGCTGTGCTCCCTCCCAGCTTCTTGTGCACCCGGCAGAGCAGGGGAAGCTGAAAAGTCTTTGACCGGTGTGAGCGCCACTTAGCACCTATTTAGCAACAGCTTAGCACTACTTAGCAAGAACCAAAGCATCAGTGTATCATCGACATTGTTCTCATCCTAAACCCAAAACACAGCCCCATACCGGCTACCAAGACGAAAATTAACTCTATCCCAGCTGAAACCAGGACACCTACTTAAGTGTTTTCATCTGGGCTTCAGCTCATAATGATAAATTCCCATGTTCGTTAGTTTTTGGGAAAGGAACATAAATGCTCTGCAATTAGTAAAACATTATGAAGAAAGGAAGTACAAAGAGAAAAGACAAATGCAGTATTAAAAAAAAAATACAATACCAAATAAATCCAAGATGTCAGCCTTTATCTCAGTACTTTTGGTTATCAAGGAAAGCAATGCTGTCATTTTTCACGTTTGATTTGTTCCAGAATACTAAGAGGTAGGATCATCAGATCTAAATGTAGTAAGATATTTAAAGGTCCATCATTTTACTGTGGAAAAATTGATAAAACTGGCCATCCAGCCTTCTCTGCTCTGTTGGCTTGTGCTACAGATAGACTGAGTTTTTTGAACAGCCAGTTAGCAGTAAACATCTGGGAATCGCTTCTGTTTTAACAAGTGTTCTTCATCTTGGATGCTAAGAGTATACCGTTCAAAGCCAGCAAAAGTAGTCCCTACTTGATTTGTTTCCTGAGTTTACATGCACAGTGATAGAATGGGCTCAATTTAAGTTTAATTGAACTTAGCTCATTGCACTATGGCACCCCTGATGTGAATATAGTTTTCCTTCAATTCTGTGGAGGACTCTATAAAAAACAAATTGTTTCTACATGCATTTGTATTTCATGAATGTATCATAGGACATTTATGTTTTAACATAACATACAATTAGGGAAACAATACAATATATGCAATACATTTATTTTGCTTGAGGCACTTTTTTTTGTTTAAGTGTTATGCAATACGCTATGCATGGCTTGATTCAACATCCTTAATGATTGTTGTACAATGGGGCTAAAGATTCACGAGAAGCAAGAGGAAGCACCATTCTCCAATAATGAGTGGAAGCAAGGCAGAGAACAGATATTGGCATTTCAGAAACAGCGACTAGATGAATTTCCTTGTGGGAGACTTTCTGGCAGTAAGAACCAGGTGTCCCCCATGCTATGTAGAAGAGTGTTTCATCCATCTCTCATCCCGCTCTAAGTGTGCAAATCTGTGTTACCTAATGCAATCCCCTTGTAGTGACAGATGTTAAGTTGTTTGGGTTTGGTTTTGTTTTTTTTTTTTTCCATTGATGGTACAGTTTAAGTTCTTCAGTGGTCTTTTTTTCCTGTGGTCTAGTCATGGAAAGTCTAGAAGCACCTTTGTTTCTTTCAAAGACCCACATTGGATTCCTCAACAGATCACCTTGACAGAAGGAAAAAGGAAACCATAAAGGTATTATTGTCATAAATCAGGAAGAAAAACAGGACTCAGAGCTGGGAAAAAAAAAAAAAAAGAGACAGTCACAGCTAAATAAAGAACCAGTTATTTTTGAAGGGCAAGAGAAAAGCAGTGCTGGGAATTGTTTGATTATTATTTTTAGAGAAGCGCACAGTTTCATACAGACAGCTTTTACAAGACTGCCTGTCTGCACAAAAAGTGAAATTTTGTTCAGACAAAAATGCAGTAAGCTGTGAAAACAAACATATTGTAGCTGCATGCATATGCTTGCCTGCTTACATAAAGCAGGTCCAGAGGAGGGCCACAAAAATGATCAGAGGGCTAGAACACCTCTCCTATGAGGAAAGGCTGAAAGAGTTGGGGTTGTTCAGCCTGGAGAAGAGAAGGCTCCAGGGAGACCTTATTGTGGCCTTCCAATACTTAAAGGGGGCTTAGAAGAAAGATGGGGACAGACATTTTAGCAGGGCCAGTAGTGATAGGACAAGGGGTAATGGTTTTAAACTAAAAGAGGGTAGATTCAGACTAGATATAAGGAAGACATTTTTTACAATGAGGGTGGTGAAACACTGGAACAGGTTGCCCAGAGAGGTGGTAGATGCCCCATCCCTGGAAACATTCAAGGACAGGCTAGATGGGGCTCTGAGCAACCTGATATAGTGGAAGATGTCCCTGCTCATTGCAGGGGGGTTGGACTAGATGACCTTTAAAGGTCCCTTCCATCCCAAAGCATTCTATGATTCTATGATTCAAAACAATTCTAAAAGGAAAGCAAAATTAGTGATATTCAGTATCAGAAAAGGACATAAGCCAGATAGAGGAATACTTATCATGACCAATCCTTAGTAACATAGTGGCTTAGATCAGCTGCCAGATGAATGGCTGCTGGTCTTGGGCAATGCTTTGGCAAAGAAAAGCCTTTATAAAATTTACAGTCTTATTTAGTTGAAGGTATTTGTACTCAAAACTGATCAATTCAGTCCAGAGTTTGGGACTGGTCATGTATTCCTTATTGACACAAAGCTCTTACCCATTATCCCCAGTCTGTGCTTTCTGGAGTGTCACTGTCCAAATAATTCTGTCGTATACTGGCAGATGATGATTTAGCCTCAATTATTCAAACTCTCATCACCTTTCAGCTGAACATGAAGCATTAAGTGTCTAGGAAGTGAATGCCAACTGGTATAAAACATTACAGATTGTCCTTTTAGTAATACTGGCTACTGTAAACAACTCAAACCTGCATCTCATTCTGTACAGTAAAGATATCAACTCATCAAATTTGGAAGAGTTCAATAACCCAAAGCCAGTATATTAGCATTATCACCTAAAGCTCCAGGCTTCCTTTAATAACTTCCTGCTCCTGAGGCAATGACACTTGCTAGGAAAAGCCTAATGATTGTCTGTGTAAGGGACAGGCATTTTCAGGGGCTGATCCAACACTAAGCAATGCGTTTCCCAGGGATGAAGAACTAGCTTGCTACTTTCTGCTCTAAAGTCATTTCCTCAGCATTTATTTTTTGCCTCTACCATAAGCATGCAGCAACATTAATCTGTCACTGAAAAGAACCCAAAACAAAATATTTCTTGTGCATCTGCCACTGGGGAGGAGATGTGAGAATGAACATGTGGCAGATATTACTTATGTTGCTTAATACATTACTGGAAGGTGTTCAAATAGTAGGGCGATACCATATGGAATACAGTAGAAGAGAACAGAACACAGGCAGCAACAAAACATAGGAAAGTGCAATTGTGCTGTAAGATTTCTGGGGTTTTTTCCCTTTCCTCGCAGCAATGTTTTCACCAGATTAATGATCTCAGTCTCTTTATTAACCTTAGAAAAAAATAATTTGTTAGCATCTTGAGGTCTTTTTCCTCTCTTTTTCTGACCTTATCTAAACACAAAACTTTGAATGCCTTGCTTTTTTTTCTTTTTTTTTTTTTTGTCTAGGCTCATGTGGAAATTTGTTCCCTTAATGTGGTGTTTAATGGAGCTATTTTACTACTTCTTCTAAAATGTTTATGGTTTGTTCTGATATGTAGATAGATTAATAGAACTGAGGGCCGAAGCTGACCTCCAAGTCACCTATCTAATCTGACTTCCTGCATATCATGAGCCATGAAGGTTATGTCTACATCTTACAACACAGCATAATGAAGAGATGCCTGAGCTAACTCCAGATTCATAACACTTTTTGTCACATCATTATGGCATTCCTCCTGGGACGATTAGCTCAGTTGGAGCACTACATAATATAGCTATACCACTGCTGGATACAAGATAATATTTCTGCATGACATCCCAAGGACACCCCAACTCAACATATTTCAACATGAGGCTGTTTGAATTATGTTGGCATCCCCTCAATTTCACTTAGTTTCTGATGCTTGAGACAAGCTAAAGATAATGCTGGATATATATGCTTTTTATTTAATTCATCCTTGCACATAATTCATAATTTGTGTGTTTTGTAATATAATATTAGATATAAGTGAAAAATTAAGATAAGAAAACCTGTCTTAAGCATTCAGCTAGAAAGAAAACATATATGAAGACAAGGTGATAAGCAGAACATAAAATTATTCCCATTGTTTTTAAAACTTTACATGTACACCGTACAAAAGCAGTAGCTGACTCTCTACTCCTTCAGGATCTTGCTCTTCATTTGCAAGTTGAAAATAAAATGCAGAATGTTTCCACTGGCAGAAGTTAACCTTAAAGTTGTTTGGGATGGCTCCATGTTTCCCATGGAGCCAGGAGATCCCTAACATAACCATTACAGCATATATTCCCAAATAACGAATCTTAGTAATTCCATTCCTGAGCAGCTTGAAGAAAATCTGGCAGCAGTGTGACCTGTCTTTCATTACAGTCCCTATAGATTTTATTCATATGCCTGGTATGCATTCAAACGTGTTCATTTTCAGGTTAAGGTACTTCCAACAGATCAAGTTAACAGCAAGAAAACAAGATAATACCCTGGCTTTCACAGGCTTACTCTGCATTAAAGAGCCAGCTATACAAGAATCATCACAGACAAGATAGGCACTGTTGTGGTGGGGAACAAAGATAGTAAATTGTATAAATTTTATTAAATTATACATCATTTAAAAGCTTTGCTTGGTTGTTTTACTGAATGAACCTCCTCTGTCTAGTCCTTCTCAGTACCTTGCATGATTTAGTCCCTAGTGAAGTGGCTCTTTCTGGCTACTTCACAACTGAAGGGTGAATGTATAGTAGGCTAAAAACATATGGTTCATGTTTCAATAGAAACACTCCTTTTTCTATATACAGCCTAGCAGGGTGAATGTTGGCTTTTATTATGCAGATGCAGAAATGTGCTATTGGTTTGGTTTTGACCTATGCTTTCCTGATCATCCTCTTGAGTTCACGATCATCTATAACTTTCACACTGAAAAGCGGTGATATGAATGTAAGAAGTCATTCCACTTTTCATCAGATTCCACTTAAGGCAATATCCATCTTCCCATTGGTAGCCCTACCATGCAGGGTAATAAAAGGGATTTATGAGCCACCAGTTACAAATGCATGTGTAAGAATCCGTAAATGAATCACGAGCATGAGTTGGGAGTAACTGGAGTTTGAGACTGGTTTTAAATGCAGCAGTTCCTCTTTGGCTCTTTATTCATAACAAATGTACATGATAGCTAAATAGAAAATAAATTTGTTTTTAAAAAATAAAAAAAATCAGTGAATGGGAAATAATAACAAAAGAAGCAACTGTGGAACTGATGACTATATTCTTCAGTTGTTTCTATTGCCTCTAACATGCTGTTTGCTTTCTGACTTTCAGTAACTGTGTCCTTTTTTGTCAGCTAAAATTATATTCTAAATATCTGTTCTCCTGATCAACCATCAGTCCAAGGATCTCACTAGTGACTGAGATTTGAATACACTTGCTTCTACTTCTGTAGCAAGACAAAGTGGAGAAGTCCTCCTGTTCTCTTTGAGATACGTATTGAGGCAACTCAGCCTTCATCCCACCCAAACATGAAGCCACATGATCAATTGTCATTTTCATAAAGTGGTGCATTTAAAACAAAATACATTTTCTGACAGGATGCATATTAAATAGTATGTTCTGAACCTTTATTTATTTTAATATGGCTTCAGAGTTCCTTACTTCTCTATTGGAGTTTAAAAGTGTTTTAAAAAAAAATAAATGTGACTGACGCTGAAGTGTATGAACAAACAGGGGAAAATAGACTGACACTGACTCAGATCTCCCCTGTGAGCTCACAATGCTATCAAAGCTATTTTAAGTAAAGGCCATCAACACAGAGTAATAAAAACAGGAAAAAAGGAGGTGATTTTTGCTCATTTTTTTCATCATCATAATCTTAGTTGTAACTAGAGTGAGTATAACAATTCAGGGCAGAGATGTGACCTTTGGTTTGGTTGCTTTATTTGTTTGCTTTATTTCTAGAAAAATATAGAACATAACTTCAACATTTCAGATTTCCTTACCTATGGTCATTTAACTTAAAGCACTGCCTGTCTTTTTCAAAGCCTTGATATAATAAAAAAATCAGCCCCTGTGCAAGCAAGTGCAATGCTACAGACAACTATCACTTTTGTTGTTTATTTAAACTCAGCCCTAAATCAGTCTTTTTTTTTATTTTGTTGATAGAAAATCTCACATTCTGCAGGACACTACAAAGTATGCAGTGAAAATAAAGAGATGGCCCATTTCAAACAAACAGAGGAAAGTCAAAGCAGCAGATATTTAGTGCCTCGGTCCATCTGCCATTTGAAGACAGAGAATGTCTGTTTCTTGTCAGCTCGCAATAGGAAGCAAAGCAAGATGTAAGAACTGCTGCAGTACGGAGGAAAAGGGCACACCAAACATCATTCATGTCAAGTCTATTGTTTGATCCATGCTTCTTTATCCTTTACATCTTTGCATATCCATATCATTTAGGTTTTGTCTACATGAACATGACATCCAGCTCTTGAGCTCACAGTCAGTTTTCAAGGACTTTTAATTTACAACCTGAACATGTAGCTAATTATCCCCTAAGCCTATTCACACAACTAACAACAATAATAATGCTGTTAATAACTTCAGTTCATGTGCTTAGTTAGGTAATGTTGTCTCCATAAAGCAACAGGAAAAAAATCTTCCATAAAGTATTCCGTAGCTTTCAGAAGCAGTTATTTCTGAAGACTTTCTAACTAAATTTTCATGAAATTACTCTGTTGCTCCTAGTTCTTGCATCATGCATTAGATTATTTTTGAACTGTAGTCTCAGAGGTCACTTGAGATCTCAGAGTCTCAAGTGCCTCAACAGGAAAGTTTCCATGCTTACTTCAGTGCATTTCCGGGCCAGTGTAATAACATATTGCTTGCCATAAGAGATATTATGGCTATGTAGAGAGAAGGTTTTGTAAGTAGATATAACCTTTGCATTCTTTAGGTTCTTCTTTGGCTAGGAAGATGAGGAGAAAATAATCATTAAGAGATGTAAAGCTAGAGAAAAAACTGACCTAAAGGTGTCAGCATTTTCTCTGACAGTAAAGTTGGGAGTTTGGGTCCTTTTAATAGTTTGTGAGGAAGACGAGGCAAAAAATGCTCATAGTACAAGTGTTTATAAAAACTTGGCTACCAGTAGTGCTTTTCATGTTACTAGTATGTGAGACTTTCTTGCTTGGAACTTGAATTCAGGTTGATTTTTATACCCCTCCCATGTAACAAGTAATGCAAGGACTCTGAACTTGAGTGGTAGTGCAGTATTCCTGCAGATCTGGAGCTAAAGGTTGGGACTCAGATTTTCCATATATGGAGATATTTGCTTGTCAACGCAAGGTGTGTAACATACCTTTCAGAGTATAGGAGTGATGCAGGGCTGAATACACAGACATAGCCAGTACTATGTACTATAAGTACCTATTTCACTGAAGCAGAGCTATGCCCATTGAAGAAATGATCAACTATAGTAAAACAAACAAAAAAAATCCATAAGTCAAGTTCCATTTTGTCCTTCCAGTACACAGAAAGGGAAACTACACTTCTCTTTGTCTTTCCTCTGTGTAATCTATCTCATAGTACTCATCCACACATTAGGACTTGCAACTCAAGATGCAAATGTTACCTTCTCTCCCAGGAGAGAGTTGACCTACCACTAGATTATGTACGTATGAATGAACAGAGAGCCCAAAAGGTCATCTTCACTTTCCAGTAATGAGTCCACTTAGCGTTACCTCTGCATACCTTGCTTCCTTGACACCTTTAGACAATTGCTCAACAAAACTGTCACTGCATAGTACATTGTAGTGAACACAATCTCATCCCAAACTGCATGGACACCTTATATTGGAGGCAGGAAGTAACAGGAAAAAGAATCTCCTCAGATCCAGGCCTCTAAACATTGACCTCTGCGACATGATCAGGAGACAGCCATGTATGGTTCAGCTTGTTCAGATAATTGTTCAATATTATAGCAAATACTTGTACAGCTGAATCAGTTACATTTACTTTCTCAAGAAGCTACTCAGGTTTAGTTTATGGGCTTATCCAGATATTGTTAATAGGAAATGTTCTTGGCTTAAAAATCATCTCCATGAACAGAAGGGTGCATTGTCTGCACAGAATTAATTACTGCGAGACTATGAAGACACATACCATGTACCATGGGTGGAGTCTAGCTAAGTATTTCAGTGTTGAAATAATGGCATAAGAAAGGCATCTTTTGACTGCCTATTGTAACAGTGCATACCCTCATGTGGAAAGCATTTTTACACCCTATTCATCAAATAGAAAAGCCTCCATTGACGCAGTACAATTGCAAACAGAAAGATTTTAAGAACCTCACACAAGAAAACTGACTGTAAAAGTTTATGGTACTGCTGAAACTCCTGTTGATGTCATGTTGGCAAACAGTTGATGTCCTCAGCATCTGGTGCTACTACACTTGATCATGTTGGTGGTGACTGGATACCAATACACTAAAAATGGGAAGGCTACTTCTAGCTTGCTCTGGGGATGCAAGTCAAGAAGCTTTAGGGTAATAGATCTATGAATGAACACCCCAGAATTAAAAAAAACCCACTGACTGCAGGCAATGCCCAGCAGCTAAATCTGCTGAAAGGAAATGAAGGAAATAGGAACATTTCATGCAGAAAGCTTGTAACTTCAAAGGTAAGAAATGAGAAATTTCATGACACAGTGTCTGAAGAACAATTTCTCTGTGAATGCTGACAAGACTCATAACTAGTAGCTAATATGTTGTCTGAGGCATATACAAGATTCATATTCTGTAACTAGACTAACTAAAAGATTTTGTAGAATTCAAAGAAGCAATACATAGGATTGCTTCAAAGACAAACTGAACTGTGATCCAATGTAATTTTCAGTTCAGCTATTATTTTAATTCATATGTTAGACCCAACTGATATCCAGTGCAAAGTTGCTGTCAATTTACCTTCAAAAATAATTTCTCAGAATTTTAGCACAGCTGTTCAAACTATAGTTTCTTCTCATAAACCAAATATAAAAAGGAAATTCATCTAGAAATACTGAAACTCTACCATATGCTATGGTTATTTTGACAAACCTTCATCTGCCACTGCAAATGTCCATTTTTCAAGGATTCACCAACATGCCATCAATGTCTACAGTTCAGAAAATAGCCAACTATTATTCTGGGAAATTACATGGTTTGTTGACTGCCCCAATAACATTCAGTTGAACTGCTGGTTAAAATGGTTTCCAGAAGTACAATTCATATTTAAAGTCTTTCTGCAGGCAAAAAAGAGAGTCCTATAAAAATTTTTCATCATTCAACCTAAAACAGATATTTTTTCTTGTGTTGATACAACTAGTTTTTATGATGCTTGGCCAACTGTTTCTAACATAATTTCTTCTATCCAAGCCGGCATGAATCTGTGCTCTGTCTACTCGGTAGTAAGAATTATATAATAGAGCCATATCTGATGTAATAAACCCTGCAAAAAAATTCTTATGTATCGTAGAAGGCATATCAGTGATATTTAGCAGTAGTTTCATTAATTAAAATGTTATCTGGTGTCATGAGATTGGTGTAGAGTGGATAGCTACATTCATGGTTTGCTAATTTGGCACAAAATACTAGTGTCTGGACAATATTAGGCAGAGTACTAGGAAGGCTGGCTGAGGAAAGGATTCATCACTCAGACATGAGTGAGTTTTGAGCATAGCCATATCTGTATTTCATAGAGTTTGTGGCATAACATAAGTCCTGTCTCTATAAAGGCTTACTCCATGTTTCTGAATCATAGCTGGGGTCTAGTTAAAGGTAGAATATTGGCATTTTGATGGGTCATCAACTGGTTATGGCAGGGAGGTTGGTGCAGCTTGATTCCCTACACATTAGCACCATCCTACATGGGATGTCATTCTGACCCCTCCTTTTCCCTTGTATATGCCTGAGCCAAATGCATTCAGAAGGCAATCTTTATAGCTTAGAAAAATTGCACATCCATATGAGGGCTAATATTTGAAACAGGAGAGAATGCGACTGTAGTTTTCATTAAATCCATTATGGAACAAAGTAGTTAATGCATGTTTGCTTATGCCTCTGTTTCTTACATCTTCCAACAGAAATTGAAAACTTTCCTTCCATAAATGCTGCAAACATATATGAAATTACCTTTGCCATCGCTAGACAGCTAACCATTTTTACAGATACTGCATCACCTCCTTAGCATGTGAAAGAGTAAAAGATACTCAGATTTTAAAGATTTGAATGTAACTTTGGTTAAATTAAGCAACAGATCAGATATCTCACAAGGCCAATCTAGAATCTCAAATTATTTTCCAATTACATTTATCATTTCCTTCTGGAATGTGAAATGGAATCAAGTGGAGTAGGTCAACAGTCAAACTATTATTTCTTGAGAAAGACAAATTCCTTGTCATCCAAACCAAGCATTAAAGAGAGTAGTTGAATGCACTCTTTAAATTATTTCAATACCCTTCTGTTTAAATTTATTTTATTTTTCATTGCTCCATTTGTGAAATCGAGGCTTCTAGGACCTTGGTTTCCTCTCCTATCTTCCTTTAAAGCTCTATATGGTTCCAGAGTAATGCATATGTCTGGTATAAACCGATGTAGCTATAACTTTCAGCAAACAAGATTGCATAGTGCACCTTCTTACAGAAAGTCAGCTTTTGCTTGGAGAAGTGCCCAATCACTATAAATAGATTCTTTAATGAAGCACAAAATACTTCAGAGACACCACCTAAATTATCGCTTTAAACCTGTAAATTCATTATTAAATTTATACACAAGGTCTTTGGTCATATCATTTCTGTATCTTGTACTAGCCAGTGTCAAGGAACTTAGGTTCTCATTAAACTTTCTGTATTGCTGAAGACATAATGTTATTATGTTGCTGCAGAAAGACGTGGATCATTCTTTCTTTTAGTTTAATCCAAACTGATTTGGAACAAACAAACAAAAAAACCCCAAACCTGCAACAAGCCATTCTTAAGCCAAGCCATTCACAGGGGTTTGGATTTATACAGATTTGAGAGTAGAGAGGAAATGCTGAGACAACTAGTACAAATTTTCTTAAAAAGTAATCTCTAAGAACCTTTGATTTATTTGGGTTAGAGCATATGGTACACAATTGCTCATTGTTTAGATTACAGGGAGGAGGTAACCTCTTAATGTGTTGTAAACTTTGACTATAGGAAACAATTAAAATAGGCAAGTGTTGAAACCTGGTTGAACAAAGGCTAGGTAGCAGAGAAGAGAGCTTCTCTTCTGGTTCCCCATTACTTTTAACTCTGCAATAAGTAATGTAGAGTCTCTGAGGGACAGAATGGTTTCTTCTTCTGAGACTCCACAGACTTTTTCTCCACCAGAAGTATTTTTAATACAAAGTCAAATGCAATTCTCATTCATATAGCTTTGGCAAAAGCAATCAACAAATATTTAGCTAACAGATCCCATATCACTTAAATGTATATTTTATGTGTGTGTGTGTGTACACATACACATGCACACGTATTCATACAGACTTAAGGGAAATTATTACTTCCTGGGTCTAATCCAATCCTGGTACATACCCACAGAAATATTTCAGATCAGGCATGGACTTAGCCCTCTCAATATACTAGATTTAAGATGTTAGGAAGAGTCTGTTCTAAGTGTAGGACACATTCCTTTGCTAGCCATGGCTACTGCATAAACCTGAGTAGGGTCAGCATCTCAAAAATAGGAATAGCCTTGCTAACCCAGGCCTGTAGGCAAGTTTGTTTGGGAAGATGAACTCTGTTAACTGAGCGATAACTGTTGGATACTAATAAAAAAAGTCATCAACTTGATGTGAGTCAGCCTTGGCAAAAGACAAGTGCCAGAAGACTCTTAGGATATAAAATTTTGACTGCTTTCCTCTTTTTCCCACATAGTTTCACAAGCTTGCACTACAAGGAATCAAGACATCACATTCCAATGCAACACTAGTTATAGTTCAGTTAATAATTCAGAAGCCACACAAAACTTAAGGATGGTTTGTATTATGTATGCACTAAACATCATAAAGGGCTTGTCTAAACAAGGACTCTTAAGAAATATAGAGTAAATCAATTAAATTTATGAATTTAATGCACAAGTGCCTTAAACTCCTGTTCCCTTTAGACTGTCACATTCAGGGGCCTGGTGGTTTTATTTCATTTTAAGCTAATCCTATTCACAAAGAATTAAAGCTCCTTTACGTCTGTAAGAGGTCACAACTAACTAATGGGTAAATCCATTTGTATTTTGTGCATTAGCTCTGGTTGATTCCTCCTAACTTTTCTTTTTCTGTATAGACTAGCTTAAGAATCATTTTTGGCCACCTAATCAAGTACATGACTCAGGTTCACTATGTTGATTTCCAGGCATACCTGTAAGGTATGTAGGTTAGAAGAGTCTCAGAAAAAAAGAAAAGTTTCTAGGAAAGCTCACTATAGAGCTGTCCTCCACAAGATCTCTTTTCCATTCCTGCAGCACTGGCATAAAATGTAACTATGTGAACTGTAAGAGGATACAAATCTTAGGCCTGCTTAAAATAACAACAAAATAGGTATCTGTCAGCAATATGTTTTGCATTACATTGGACAGAACATAAAACCAGAATAACAACATAAATCACTGTATAACATAAGAAACATTGTAATGGTACTATAATTAATGTCTGTTTTTCACAGCGCTTAATTTCATTCCTGCTAGCCTTCATTTTCTTTTCTCTATGGTTCACATTCTGCTGTGGAAACACCTTACTAATTTTAATATCAGTTTAGCAATTAATCCCAGAGAGAGGAATGGCAGCTAGATGCATAAGAGAGGAGCTAAGGGATGGCAACAACAAGATGAGCCAGAAGAGAAAAGAACAAATGCCAATGGATACAGATAGGAAAGGTCAATCTCTTTTGTTTCTCCCCAAGCGAAGGAGTGATGAGGAAAGAAACAGGAATAGAGTCATGGAGAGGGCAAACCAGTAATTTTGTTAAGTCTGCATGTTAGAACTGCACCCATAGTTCAGGAATGTTAAATTGAATCAATCAAGAGTGAAGCACAAACAGGAATCCTACCAAAACCAGTCCAGTTTAAAAGCAGGAATATTTTTTTCAGGGACATTTTTTCTTGCAGTTTCTATCCCCCTTGCCTTTGGGTTTTCTGTTTCCATTCACCTTGTGTTAGTGCTCAGAGACAGGAATGCAATAGAATCACAAAACGGGAGATGTTCTCTGATAAATAATATGTCCTGTTGTTTTGGAGTTATACATGTAGCAGAAAAAAACAGGAATGAATGAATTAAATTACTAAATATCTAAAGCAGACATTTCATTTGCAGTTTGGTCACACAACTTGATGTAGCTTGATGTTACAACTAAACTGATCTAACTGTAAACTGCTGTCAAAAGAAGCAATCTTGCTTCCTCTCTTCTCCCACCAGCCATTTATTCCCACCTCTCCACCTCCTTTGCACTAGACAGAAAAAATATTTTCTTGCTTCCTTTTTCTTCCTTCCTTGCTTCCTTTTTCTTCCTTCCTTCCTTTCTTTCTCTCTCTCCCCTCTCTTTCTTTCTTCCTCTCTCTTTCTCTCTCTTCTTTCCTCCCTTCTCTTCCTTCCTTCCTTTCATCCTCTTCCCCTTCCTTTTCCTTCTCCTTCTTTCCTTCCTCCCCCCTTCCTCTTGCTCTCCCTTTCTCTCTTCTGCCCGAACGACCTCGGAGGGGCTGGAATGAGAACAAGTGCTGGTGCAAGAGGAAAAGTAAGAGCAAAGCAGGAGGAAGCATGGGGAGTCCCGACCTGGCTGCTCACCAGGTGAAACACAAACTGAGCGTCGCTGCCAGCAGAGGGAGCGCACAGCATTGCTTCGCTGGGGCCCTCACAATAAAACATCCTTGTGTAAATTCAGTGATGGAGTAATACATGTAGCAAGAACAGGATTGCATGTAAAAGTCCTTTCACATCTATTACAACATCAAGACTGAGATTTAAACCAAGCAATGGCTTAAACTGAATAACAGCTTTCCCCTCGTCCTGATAACAGGTTTCATACTAGTAAATTAGAATAATCACTGTTATTTTAATTTAACCATTTGGTCAGAATTCAAATCTGGGATGTGCCACAAACACACATGAAATCACTTCTAAAGAACAAGGAGGTAACAGAGTAACAGCTTTAGGAGAGCCAAAAGTGGCCTTGCAGCTCTTACAATTTCCATAAAGCAAGTAAATTTACGTAAGAAAATACACGCAAGCTAACGCAAATAAAGCAGCATGCACTCAAAAGTCAGGAAAGCCAAATACTAAGCTTTAACTTCCTCAGTTTTAACTCTTCACATTGTATATCCTGTAGTTTTTATGGTAGACCATAAATAACAAAATGATACATTAAGGTTTCCATTTAATAAGGAAACCAGGAATAGAAAATAACGTGTACAATTTGGCCAAGTAAACACTGTGGAAACAGTCTTAAATTTTAGTGTTTCCTGAGTCTGGATTGAGGATGTTTTAGACCCACATCTGGATCAAATTATGTGACTTGAGTCCTATAGCATAAGATATATTTTTATAACTCAGCTCTGATGGTTTGTTTTTTTTTTTTTTTCAAATTTGGGGAAATTTAGCATATTTGCATTGAAAAATAACAATTACAAATTTTACCTCCAAAGTAATTAATTTGAAAAAAGTTTCAATGCACTGGAAAAGGAGTGAGAAGGTTAAGAAAAAGCATCCTGTACTCAGAGAAATTGTGCTTCTTGAGATACTCACATTTAAACAAGAGAGTGTGCAGTAAATTGCAGCTGATAATCATCTGTCTTGCATGAAATTACACCAGAACTGCTACATCATTTGCAAGTGAATTGTTCCTGATTTACACAAGCACAAGTGACATTAAAACAAGACTTTTGATTACATTTAAAATAAGATATCATATACTTTCCAAGAGCCTACATTTTTGACAAAAATATCTGCTCTGCCTTCGTGAAATTCATAGCAGAAAACTCCAGTTCTCTCTTTATTTGTATAAAATAACATTATATTTTTTAGGGCTCGGCTGGAGTCTCTGGAATGTGCACCTCTCGCTTGGTTTAGAGCTGTAACTTTGAAAGTGTCTGCAGTCAAATTTAAAGAAAGGGAAATATAGGTGCAGAGTACAGTATAAGTACAGTACAGATAAGTAACTGAAGTGTATTTTTGAGACCCATGATAACATAAGAAAAATCAAGATGCATCTGGTGTACTGTAAGTACACTGTAAAGTATCCTATGCAGGTAACAGTCTTCAACAGCTGCAGAATTCCTGAGAAAAGGTCAGACTCAGTTTTGACCAATGAGACACTCATAGTAGGCATGGTTATGGTGATGGCCTCAGTCATGTTATCACACCCACCTTGGCACATCATACTTTCCTCAGAGAGGGGGACTGAAGAGGATTAGAAGGAAATGTATCTTTCAGCTTCCCAGTCCTTTCCCACCTGGATTCCAGATGGCCTCCAGGGGCCTCGCGGTTGTTTAAAGTTACACCAGCTTCACTTATACCACAATGTCCAGTACATCATGTAGGGAACCAGCCATTCTGGCTGCCAGAGTTATTAGATATTTTTGCTCTAATACACTGCATGAACGAGAGGTATCCCACAGCACCTGCAGGTCTTTTTCCATTAGAACATGGAGTTTGATTCACGACAGCCTGAGGACTCTCATAAAGATTATGTATTTAATTTGAGGCATTTGCTCTAACATTCAGTCACTTAGATCTTTGCTCAAACATTTTGTCTGAAGGCTCAAGGGCATTTTCATATATACATGGCCCACATTTAAAAACAAAGGCTTTACTCCTACTGATCCAGAACTGAATAGCACTAGGCAGTTCCAGTTGTCTGGTGGACTGGGAGTTTGGAGATGTTAATGTTTCTGCCTCTGAAATTCTTGAATTAAAGTTCTGACCATTTAAGTTTCTAAAAATAATTGGTTTGAGGAAGCTATGAACATCAGAGATTGTACAAAGCTATGAAATATTAACCCTAAAGTTTACTTGGAGCTTTAATTGGTTCTGGAAATGACATTTGCAAGTGTCCCAGTAAAATTAGCTATTTCTTTGACATATTTTATCAACTTTCATTCTATCAAAGCCCAAAGCACCTAGGGATATGTCTAGAACAAGGGTGGGACATGCCCAGAGGTGCCTTTCTGAAAGGAGCACAAAGTGCTCGCAGCCTCTCCAGGCCAAAAGGCCCACAAACAAGTTCCCAAATACCAAGATGTCTTATTATACCTCAACATGTTCTCCGAAGACATGGTCTGCTGAAAACAGGACTCATGCACAGCAGAGTGCTCAGCATTGATGCACATTTGTCCAGCTGCCACAAGCAAAAATCCCTGCAAAACGGAGTCTGAGAGAGAGACAGATTACTGGAACTGCACCCTACCTTCCCTGGGACAGATCTGCCAGTCAGACAGAATGCATGATATGGAGAATTCCCTATCCTCTCTTCACCCAGCCGAACGTGGTGACTTAAGGGATAGGGGGGGAATGGTGACAAGTTCCTGCCTGGTGCAGCAGGCGCGTCTCCTCTGTGACTACCCCACCTTCCCAGGTGCCCTTGCATAATCATAGAATCATAGAATCATAGAATGCTTTGGGATGGAAGGGACCTTTAAAGGTCATCTAGTCCATCCCCCCTGCAATTGGCAGGGACATCTACAACTAGATCAGGTTGCTCAGAGCCCCATCCAGCCTGTCCTTGAACGTTTCCAAGGATGGGGCATCTACCACCTCTCTGGGCAACCTGTTCCAGTGTTTCACCACCCTCATCGTGAAAAATGTCTTCCTTATACCCAGTCTGAATCTACCCTCTTTTAGTTTAAAACCATTACCCCTTGTCCTATCACTACTGGCCCTGCTAAAAAGTCTGTCCCCATCTTTCTTCTAAGCCCCCTTTAAGTATTGGAAGTCCACAATAAGGTCTCCCTGGAGCCTTCTCTGCTCCAGGCTGAACAACCCCAGCTCTTTCAGCCTTTCCTCATAGGAGAGGTGTTCCATCCCTCTGATCATTTTTGTGGCCCTCCTCTGGACCCGCTCCAACAGGTCCATGTCTTTCTTGTACTGAGGACCCCAGAGCTGGATGCAGTACTCCAGGTGGGGTCTCACAAGAGCAGAGTAGAGGGGCAGAATCGCCTCCCTCGACCTGCTGGCCATGCTTCTTTTGATGCAGCCCAGGATACGGTTAGCTTTCTGGGCCGTGAGAGCACATTGCTGGCTCATGTCCAGCTTTTCGTCTATCAATACCCCCAATAGGTATGAGGCTCTACAAGTGGACAAGGACGATGGTTCATCTGGCTTGGAGGTGTCGCCAAGGTTAAGTCAGCCTACACCCTGCGCCAAAACCACTTCCATAAAGAAAAAAAGACAGGTCATTGTCATAGGAGACTCTCTTCTGAGGGGAACAGAAGGCCCAATATGCAGACTGGATGCACTTCTTAGGGAAGTCTGCTGCCTCCCTCGGGCCTGGGTTAAAGATGTTACAAGAAAACTTCCTACCCTGGTACAGCCTTCGGATTATTATCCATTATTGATTTTTCATGTAGGCAGCGATGAAGTTGCAATAAGAAGTCCAAGGGCAATCAAGAGACACTTCAGGGCCTTGGGGTGACTGGTTAAGGGATCAGGAGCACAAGTAGTGTTTTCTTCTATCCTTCCAGTTGCAGGGAACGATGAGGGGAGAAACGGGAAGACCCAGCAGATCAATACCTGGCTCCGAGACTGGTGTCACCGGCAGAATTTTGGGGTTTTTGATCATGGATTGGTCTACACAACACCAGGTCTGCTTGCAACACACAGGGTACACCTTTCTCAAAGGGGGAAAAGGATCTTTGCGCAGGAGTTAGCAGGGCTCATTGAAAGAGCTTTAAACTAGATTTGAAGGGGGAAGGGATAAAACCAGGCTCACTAGAGATAAGCCTGGGGGGGCGGCATGCCAATGTTTGAGGGACAGTGTGCTAGCAAGGTCCTTCAGTCTCCTCCATGATGTGCTGAGTACACTGGAGCACATTTGAAATGTCTCTATATAATGTGTGAAGCATGAGGAATAAACAAGAGGAGCTAGAAGCTTTGGCCCAGTCCCAGAGCTACAACATCATTGGCATAAGCGAAACCTGGTGGGATGAGTCCTGTGACTGGGGTGCCATGATGGATGGTTACAGGCTCTTCAGGAGGGATAGGCAGGGCAGGTGAGGCAGGGGGGTGGCGCTGTATGTAAGGGAGGGGTTGGATTGTATGGCGCTTACAGTTGGCGATGACACGGTTGAGAGCCTCTGGGTAAGGATTAAGGGGAAAGCAAATAAAGCGGATGTTGTTGTGGGAGTTTACTATCAACCACCCAGCCAGGACAATGACACCGAAGAATTATTCTACAAGGAATTAAGGGATATCTCTAGATCAGCTGCCCTTGTCCTTATGGGTGATTTTAACTTCCCAGACATCAACTGGGAATACCATACAGTGGACACAAACAGGTCCAGGAAATTTCTGAAGCATGTTGAATCTGAATCTAACTAAACACATAGGAATGCCTGTCGAGGAACAGATTAATCCTTTTTAACTCCTGCTTAATATACTTGTCCTAACCTGTTATGACTGAAGGCAAATAAAACTGCCCAAACCGATATCAGATTCACCACAGGGTTCATCATTCCTGGCTGGTGAGCCAGAGTGGCTGTCAGCAAAATAATCACTCATTTGTCCAACCCCTTAATAAAGTTGCAGTTTTGAGTCCGTATTCTCACATTATGTTTGGCTTAAATGACAGACACATATTGCTGTGTTGGCTGGCCTTGGTAGATGAGCAATATGAAGTTAGATCAGGAGTCCCTAAAGAGCAGAAGCAGGACCAACAACAAATAGGAAGGGTATCATTTAGCTTTTTCAGAGTAGATTTTAACAAATTAATTTAAAATGTGGTTGCAGGAACACATTCATTTCTGGAAAGGCTCTTTCCTGTAATTTGAGAGCTACAGCTCCTCAGGGGCTGAACGCAGCCCATGGTGGATGAGCTTTACTTGCAGCATAAGATGTTCCTCAGAGAAGGCTTTGATGTGCCCCATCCCCCTCAGGAAGTGGGGAGAGGAACATCAATGCCATCTCCTCAACTTTCTTTCTGAGGTACAGATCATTGCCAGTCATCAACTTCAGTGGTCACTCTGCTGAAGAGGAGTCACTCTACATATTTCTTCCATGAGCAAGCATCAAGTGAGCAATTGCAGCCCTTCTTTTCTAATCTGTCTTGCCAAATCTGCGATCCACGTGTTTTGTTGTGATCAGTGCAGTTGCTGAAGCTATGATGTGCCCGGTCTCAAAGACAAATTCAAGTGGCAGTATGGTGCTTTTCATAAGAAGGCTGCTCTTATTTGCTGACTGCTAGGAGTGGCAAGCTTTACTGATATTAGGCTATCCAGGTTTTGAGGAATTTGAGGAATAGAAAATGAATATATAATGGTGTAGGCAAATCTTTTGCATCTGGTCTGCTGTCTGATATATTTTAATTGTGTCTTTTCTTTTTAGGTAAATATCATGGCAACATTTTAAACAATTGTAATTGTATTTATTACAATGAATATTTTAATTATTGTTATTATTTTAATTATGAAATTGTATCTATTAAACAATTTATGTGACCTTTAAATCTTTCAGACAGTTATTTCCAGTGATCAGGATTTCACAATCACTTTGTTAACTATCTAATAATTTCTTGCACAGCTAGATAATGCTGATTCAGGATGTAGCACTATTGCTTTTGAGCATGGTACCACAGTTTGGAGCCAGACTTCCATATATGTTATTCCACCAACAAAATCATAATTAACTCTTTCCTGTGCTGAGACCCATGTTGAACATTCAGGTCTGTTCCTTTTCCCATGGATCTAGAAGTCTATTTCAGATGTTACTGCTTGGAAATCATTAGAGTAAATAAAGTCTAATTGTACTGTGATATTTGGGGTAGATGAGCCGAGCAACCCAAATTTTCACCAGCTGCAGGCAGTCACCTCTGGAAGTTAATGGCTCAGAGAGAATCGTTCTAGGAGGGGGAAATGCTTTTAGGCCTTATCTGAATGAAAAGCTTCAGCTGCTGCAAGTTAAATAGTCCTTGTTTCCCAAGCTGTGGTTCAAAGTGATGGGTTTGAACTGCTTCCAAACATAACGTAGGTTTAAGACTTCCAATAGAGAAAGGACATTTCTGAAGGGCATTTGTATTAGGGCTGTTTTGGAATTTTCTCTCAGAAGAATTTTTTTGTTTTTTTCAAGCAGAAAATTATACTTTCATTTTAAAAAATCACAGTTCTCAAGACGAAAACTGTCGATTCTGACTTTGCAAATTTTTTTGGGGGAGGATGTGGAAGGTGCCAGCAAACAAAGGCTTCCAGTACTGTGAGTCTGGAGAGCCTTGGAGGCTGCCAGCCTCAGAGAAAGGCACTCAAGGTCCGACGTTCAGTTCCTTTATGGCAGAGCTTACTGAAGCGGCCTTGCCTGCTGCCACTGAGCTGAAATTTCCAGGCTTCCTGATTCTGCTGTAGGGCACTAAGACAGCAAATACAGACCAGCACTTATATTTAATTTTGGCAAAGAAAAAAAAAAAATTCAGTTTCAGAGATAATAATAATTTTGGAGATTTTTTTTTTTACTTGGGACAAAAACTTGTCTGTTTCTCAATCCAGCTTTAATTTTAATTAGTACTGAAAGGAGTAATCCTGTCTTATTTCAATAAAAGTGTTGAGTAACACTTGAATTTTATTCCTACTGCAATCATTCAGTCATAGGCCTGACTATACTCTTAGAATGAAATAATGCTTGCCGAGCAAAAAATATAAGCATATGCCCTGCTGGCATTTGGAGAAAGGGACAAAGATTTATTTTTTGTTAAAATGAAACTAGAAGCCAAGTCTGTGTACAACAACTGTGTGTGAAATACATTCAGTTAGTTTAGTTAGATACTGAGAAAAGAGTACTTGCTCTCAGGAAATTTTATGCATGATTCATAAAAAAAAAAACAAAACTGAAGCCTTTATTGTATGAACACAAGGAACCTGGGAGAAAAATTGATTAAGAGCTGCTAGTCCAGGATATGAAACCAGAGATGGCAGAAGTAACAAACAGCCATTGTAACTGAAGCATAGGTGTAGGATTTAGAGGAAAAGACAAACATAAGGATGAGGGTGCCAAACTGTACACTAGTGATGACAAACACTGTTAATAAGAACTAATATAAATAAAAAAAAAATCTAATCAAGTAAAAAAATCAGTCTCTCATGAAGAATGACAGTGAAAGTTTATTGGGATTAATGTTGGAAATCTCTGTGAATCTTTTAGGTTAGATTTGGATATAAACAAAGAAAGATCTTGGTAATGTTATTTGAGACAAATGCTATTGCAAATTTACGTCATTATGGGAGACTATAACATTGGATATCCAATCTATTAATAACATAGGGACAGTTAATCCTGGATGGGGTAGCTCTCACCTGACAGTCAACTGAACCCATGAGAGGTGAGGGTCTTCTAAACTTTGTTTGGGCAAATAGTCAAGGCCATCATAAAACAGTTGGCCATGGAAAACAAGTGATTGTGAGTTGCTTTACTTTAAATGGAAGGATAAGCAAAAGTAGATCTGCAATGAAGGCTCTCAATTTCAGATAGGTGAACGGAGAAATTCTGGGAGATAGTTAATGAAGTCAAATGGACTAAAAAGATAAGGAACTATACAGGGGACCTGAAATGTTTTTAAAACAAAAATCCAAGCATTACTCATGATTTGCATCACAAACAGTTAGAACAATAAACTTACAGGAAGTGGTGTTCAGATGTAATCCAGTGAATAAAGACCCGAGAAAGGATATCTGATTATGGAAAAGAGAGGGTGTCGTGGTTTAACCCCAGCCAGCAAGTAAGCACCACACAGCCGCTTGCTCACTCCCCCACCGGTGGGATCGGGGAGAGAATTGGAAGGGAAAAAGGGGAAAAATCGTGGGTTCAGATAAGAACAGTTTCATAACTGAAGTAAAATAAAAATAGAACAGTAGTAAGAGTAATAATAACAATAATAATAAAAACAAATAATAATAATACAACAATAATATACAAAGCAAGTGATATACTGTACAATTGCTCACCACCCACCAACCAATGCCCAGCACGTCCCTGAGCAGTGATCACTGCCCCCCGGCCAACTCCCCCCAGTTTATATACTGAGCGTGACATCATACGGTATGGAATAGCCCTTTGACCAGTTTGGGTCAGCTGTCCTGGCTGCGCCCTCTCCCAGCTTCTTGTGCACCTGGCAGAGCATGGGAAGCTGAAAAGTCCTTGACCAGTGTGAGCACTACTTAGAATCATAGAATCATTAAGGTTGGAAAAGACCCTTAAGATCATCGAGTCCAACCATTAACCTAGCACTGCCAAGTCCACCACTAAACCATGTCCTCAAGCACCACGTCTACCCTTCTTTTAAATACCTCCAGGGATGGAGACTCAACCACTTCCCTGAGCAGCCTGTTCCAATGCCTGACTACCCTTTCGGTGAAGAAATTTTTCCTAATATCCAACCTAAACTTCCCCTGGCACAGCTTGAAGCCATTTCCTCTCATCCTATCGCGTGTTACTAGGGAGAAGAGACCGACCCCCACCTCACTGCAACCTCCTTTCAGGTAGTTGTAGAGAGCAATAAGGTCTCCCCTCAGCCTCCTCTTCTCCAGGCTAAACAACCCCAGATCCCTCAGCCGCTCCTCATAAGACTTGTGCTCTAGACCCTTCACCAGCTTCGTTGCCCTTCTTTGGACACCCTCCAGCACCTCGATGTCCTTCTACAAGAAGGGTCCAAAACCGAACACAGTACTCGAGGTGCGGCCTCACCAGGGCCAAGTACAGGGGTACTATCACCTCCCTGGTCCTGCTGGCCACACTATTCCTGATACAGGCCAGGATGCCATTGGCCTTCTTGGCCACCTGAGCACACTGCTGGCTCATGTTCAGGCAGCTGTCAACCAACACCCCCAGGTCCTTTTCTACCAGGCAGCTCTCCAGCCACTCCTCCCCAAGCCTGTAGCGTTGCATGGGGTTGTTGTGACCCAAGTGCAGGACCCGGCACTTATCCTTGTTGAATCTCATGCAGTTGGCCTCGGCCCATTGATCCAGCCTGTCCAGGTCCCTCTGTAGGGCCTTCCTGCCCTCCAGCAGATCAACTCTTCCACCCAACTTGGTGTCATCTGCAAACTTCCTGAGGGTGCACTCGATCCCCTCATCCAGATCATCAATGAAGATGTTGAACAGGACTGGCCCCAGTACTGAGCCCTGGGGAACACCACTTGTGACCGGCCGCCAACTGGATTTGACTCCATTCACCACCACTCTCTGGGCTCGGCTGTCCAGCAACTACTTAGCAACAACTTAGCACTACTCAGCACTACTTTGCAAGAACCAAAGCATCAGCGTGTTATCGACATTGTTCTCATCCTAAACCCAAAACACAGCACCATACCGCCTACCAAGAAGAAAATTAAGTATCCCAGCTGAAACCAGGATGGGGGGGTGGGGGGATGGGGGGGTGGGGGGGAAAGACTGGCCAAAATAAGCTCAAAATTCAGAAATTGTAGGGGTAAGGCAAGAAATATCAAAAGTCTATAAGCAGCTTCATAGAAGACTAATACAAATCATAGGAAGTTCTCTAGCTACATAAATGAAAAGGAAATAAAAACAGAGGGGCAGAACTGCTATGACACAAGATAGAAAATAATAAAATAAAATAAAATAAAATAAAATAAAACAAAACAAAGTAATAAAAGTCTATGTTAATAGCTCCAAAACTAAAGAGATACTTTCCCTCAGTTTCCAGTAACAGTTTTGGTGATGAATACCAGAAAAAAATGCACGACCAAAATGGAGGAATGAGAATGAAAAGGATCACATCCAATGTAGATTCAGGAAATTAATTGAGTTTAATATCTCATTTAAGGGGAATAGAGTAATCCACTTCACAAAATTCTAGAACTCAGATAAAACAAACATTTTGATTCAAAAAGCTGCTGAGGTGATATATATCCCCAGTCCTCCAGGCATTAAAGCTCTTCCCAAAATATGGGATACTTTGACTTATCAAGTTGAAGTTGATTATATGAATTCATTAGAAGGGGTTCCCTGATAACTGAATTATGAGGTATTTTGGCTTGGCGATAAAGGATAGTCACAGTTCCTCATTTCCTCCTCCACAGTCAGTAAGAGGCTTTGGAATGAATTTAGTTCCCATTTTGGGACAATTAGTGGAATTTATTGAGTGGCAAATATTTTGAAAAATAAGTGGTGGTAAGGGTTAAAAAACTAGTCCTGAATGCTTTCCACACCTTGCTGTCACTTGACAATGTCTATGTAGTTGTGACTGTATTTTGACATCTATGTTATACTTTTAGAAAGTTGGAATTAATGTTGGAAATCACTGTGAAACCTTTAGATTAGATGAGATTTTGTCCTGGTTTCAGCTGGGATAGAGTTAATTTTCTTCCCAGTAGCTGCTATAGTGCTGTGTTTTGGATTTAGGATGAGAACAATGTTGATAACACACTGATGTTTTAGTTGTTGCTAAGTAGTGCTTACACTAGGCAAGGACTTTTCAGCTTCCCATGCTCTGCCAGGTGCACAAGAAGCTGGGAGGGAACATAGCCAGGACAGCTGACCCAGGCTGGCCAAAGGGCTATTCCATACCATATGACGTCATGCTCAGTATAGAAACTGGGGAGAGTTGGCCGGGGGGCAGCGATCACTGCTCAGGGACGGGTTGGGCATCGGTCAGCGGGTGGTGAGCAATTGCATTGTGTGCATCACTTGTTTTTTATATTCTTTTATAATTTTTTTTCTTCATCTGCTGTCCTATTAAACTGTCTTTATCTCAACCCATGGGTTTTACTTTTTTTTTTTCCAATTCTCTCCCCCATCCCACCGGGGGCAGGGGGAGGGTGAGCGAGCGGCTGTGTGGTGCTTAGTTGCCGACCGGGGTTAAACCACGACAGATGTTGTACTCACAAAATTCACTTGTAGATCTACAAATATGTAATATTTACATGGCAATGGGCATTTGATTGCCGTGGAATGGTACAATAAAATTTAATTTGAAGGCTCCTAGTTCTAGATCAAAGATCTTGCAGCCATAAGTCACAAAATGTTGTTGCAATATAAAATCATCCAGTACTTCAGGTGCATTCCAAAAATATTGCTTAATTAACTTGTTACCAATAGGTTTTATGCTAAATACTCTTTCTTTCTACAACTAGCATAAAAACACAAGGCCAGCATACATTCTGGCTCTGTGCTTTAGCTGATTTGACAGCAAGATTCTGTGTCCGTGCCCAATCTAGAACCTATTTATATTTCTAGGAATTGGACTGTAAAGGCCTAGTATTAATGCCAAAAAGACACATACACAATGACCAGAACAAGATGTGATGTAAGCCAACATAAAAACAAAACAAAACTGTGGGCAAAAATCTCAATACATATGATTGTCAACTCTAAGATAGTACAGCCAACTTCACTTTTTCATTTTATCTAATTCAGAAACCTTTGATGTCTATTCAGTATACAGAGGTCCCCTGGTATAGGTGTTTTGATTCTCATTAGCACCTTGCAGCACACCACTGCCAAGGAACACTTGAAAGGTGCAGGTTATTGAATATCCAGACAAATTCATGACGTTGGATCACAAAGTTGACGTAGTTATTAGTTTTTTATTAGTTTCTGACATTTCATTTATAGTTGAATTGGAAAAGCAGTTCAGAGTTATCCATCCCTAGAACTGGCAATTAAAACAGAAAATTTTATAGGTCTGTAATTTTTGGAAAATGAGAGAAATCACAATTGACATAATGAAATCCTTGTTGGAATTTTAATTTAAACTCAAAGTTATTTTTTGTCAGATTTAAAAGAACATCTGGCTCCTCAAGTAGTTTGAGGAACACTCATTGTAGAAAATAAAATGCTTTGCTACCTTAACTTAAAAAAAATGATATGTTTAGTTTTCTACTTTCTAATATTTCAGTTTGTGTTATGTCTGGAACCCAGTGAGATGAATCAATGGTATTAAATCTCTCTGTGGGAACCCAGAGAGGACACACTGTACCAGATGTTATTATGAACCAGCTGCAGAAGCAGACCAAATGCCTAGTTTGTCAAAATTCATTGGAGCAGTAGCTTTCGGCATCTTATTTAATCTAGCAGGACTTATCAAGACATGCTTCAGCAACAGATACTTATGAGTGAGTAGCACAAGTTGTTCATTCTAGCATTCTTCAGCCAAGTTAATATTAACATGCATCCAATGATATAATATCGAGAAGCATTGCTACCACTGGATAAGATGGCTTCACAAATATCTCAGTGGCTATCATACACATATATACCCTTTTAGCTTCTAAGCTCATCATCAGTCTGTCTGTCGATTAGAGTAAAATGGTCTGAAGCATTCAGCTTTTTCTTCCAGTCGGACTCCAGTCTCCCTGAACTAGGTAAGAGCTTCTGCTTTACATCAAAGAATATGACAGGTTCTGAACTCTCTTCTCATATCTGAAATCAAGTAGTTAGACTACGATAAAGCAAGTGTCAAAGATAGTAGAGAAAAATAGCTGCTGCAACAAGTCTGTAAAAACATGTCACTTCCACCAAATACCTCTTCAGCAGATGCCAACAAATCCCTCTCTCTTGTCTCCCACTCGAATGCTGTGCTGCCTGTTATGAGAAACTCTGTTAGGAAGACAATTCAGAAGTGAGATTAGATTTTTTGCTGCTTCTTAAGGTATTTAAAATGATAACTGGAAAACTTGAGGTGTAAAAAGTTGAACTAGCTATTGATTAGAGACTATTTGTTCTGTTCTGCTTATTATGAAGATGGCCATGATGGCCATGGCAGCAAATTCCTCTCTACATTAATTCTGATTATGAGTTCTCCTATGATTATGAACTCCAAGAAATGTTTTCACCACACAGTAGTTAGTTAGATTTAATTTAGTGTAGCTCTTTCTTTAAAAAAATTTGGCGCTCTTTTCTTCGGCTAGCTGGACACTAGTTGTTTCAAATGTACTTACACCCCTGTAAATCATCTTCTGCCATTTGTTGTTGTTTTTATTAGGAGCATCATGAGCTCATAAATCAGTGGACTTTTCACATTTTTAGGATTATCTCTAGAAAATCTTTATAACCCTTAAGCTGATGCCCACAAGAGTGCTTACCACACTTCATTCCATCATAAAATGTCTTATGGGATAGTCTGCCTCCACACATTTAGATCACATGGCCAAACACTTCAAATGCACATTAGAGAACTCCCTGATGCGTTTGTTCTCAGTAGGACTTCAGTGTCTGCTACCTCCTGCCACCAGAGAATGTCCATGGTCTTTGAGGCATCTTAAAGAGAAGTGTGTTTCTTAATGTGGCTGTGTGACAACACACTGGAGATGTTACCACACTGTCTTGCAGGACTTGCGTTTCGTTCTCAGTTTGATGCCTCTTTTCTCCACAGTCTCATCCGGAGTCTTCTAAAACTCTTAAAGCCTTTGATAATCTGTGGTTTATTTCATCATGTGGGTGTGCATCCTATAAATGGTGCTTCTTAGTGAATGACTTCATCCGTTGCAGACAGCAAATGCCTAATGGTGATGTTAGCTAGCATCAACAGGAGTTGGTTGATAAGTGTTTTTTCTCTTTTTTAAATTAAGAGTAGAAACAAAGTTATCACAAACCCTATGGACCTTACAGCTACCAATAACACTTTTTTTTTTTCAAGAGAGTGTTAGGATCACCTGAATTATTCTTATGTGGAACCAATGGATCAGAAAAGGAGGAACCTAAGACTGAGATCATGAAAGAGTGTTGTTAGTAAAACAAAAAAAGGTCTTCAGAAAGACAGAGGATTTCATGAAAGATCTTGGGCTGAAAAATATTGCTGGAAATGGAGACTAGATGAAGACAAATATGCAATTATTTCTCCATTTTTGGGAAGAGAGTGGATAAATGAAAGGCAATTCATAACATAGGAAGAAAGGTAAGATAAAGGGAAATAGTTAAATCAAAATGAAAAATTGCCCTCCTCAAATATTACAACTTAGACTGATGAGATTCTTATTCCGGATGGACAACTTGCAGACTAAAGAACTTTTAATAGTCCTTGATGCAATTAAGGGTGATGGCCTTTTGCTAAATTCTGAGTTTCAGCCACAGTTTAAGTCATTCACATTACTCAACCTATAACGATGTACTTGGCTTCATTGTTTGTGGTCTGGTTCTCATTTGTCTGGCATTACATTCTAAGATTGCAATGACTCAGATTTCCTTTAGTTTTACAACAAAAAGCACTAGCATGTATTGCATGAGACATCTCAAATTTATTGACTTGTTTGTGGTCGTCTTGTGCAGGCTTGTCAAGCAGGTGTATCCAGACACATACCTCTGCATTCAGAGGATAAATAGAAACTCCCTGCTGTAGTGTTACTATAGTGACTCCTTCACTATATAAAGACCATCTTATATTTGAAGTTTTTAATGCAATTTGAAAATTTTCAGTCTGGGATGTTCCTGAGAAATGATTTGATCATAGTCCTTTATTTTGAATAAAGATTGAGATCTATGTGTTTCTTCCTAGTTTTGTTTTGTTTGTTGTTGTTTTTTTAAAAAAAAAGTCATGGAAGAGAAAGCTATACTCAAACTATACTATGCAGCAGAAAACAAAAATTGCACATAATCTACTTGGCAGTGCTTCCAGCAAACCTTGATTAACCTTTATTCAGACAAAGCACTGCTAAGGTTGATAAGTCTTTTACCTGGAGCAGGAAGGCAGGAGTTGGCTACTGTGGTGTTACAGTATGTTTTCACTTCACTAAAAAAAGAATTGCTATACATTTCAATTGGCTTTAAATCAATTAGTATTTTTGCTGTAAGCAATAAAAAAGGCTATTCAAATATTCATGCTGATAAAAGTGAAATGGATTCAAGAGTTTTAATAGACTTTGGGATATGACTTCTATGTATACTCAGACAGCAAAAACAATGGTGTAAACTTTAGCATATGCTAACCAAAGCATGTACTCAGATTCCCTCAGCAGTCTATACCTTGTTTTTGCATGCCTGTGGCTTCATTGTCACTGGGTCCAGCTAGGATTATTAAAATTAAAATTAAACTAGAGTCAAGTGTATGCTATTATCTCACCTTCCCTTTGTCATCCACACACACACAACCAGAATACAATACATGCAGGAAGAAAAAGCCTAAAAAAAGAAAGGAGGAACTGTGAGCAGGTACAGAGACTTTGGAAAAATAGAACGATTAGTTTCTCTGCTGGGCCTGGAAATAAGATACAATTCAAAGGGACCATGAATTTAATTCCTAGGATCTAGATTCCTATGGATATTCCTTTGGGCCTGTCACTCCAAATTGGTGGGCAAGGGAGAAGAGTATGGAAGAGGATATTGAAAAGACCCAGCAGAGAAGGTTAATTTTTGAGAGAAGAATGTATGTTCTACTTTGGATAGAGAATATTCTTCCCAGGACTGTAGAAACCTATCTCTTCAATAATCAGTAGGACCTAGCTAGTAGACTGAGCTCAGAGGCACTGTATAATGATTACAGAGGACTCTGGATTTGATTGACACTGCGAGAAGCAACCCAGTGAAGCCTGAGAAGTCACATTTTGGTGTCAAACAGATTTTCTTTGCACTTGCAAAGATTCAGACACATAATAGTTTTAATTCTACATATAATTAATTTAACTAGATTATTTAATCATACTCTCTTATGTTCAGCTATACTCTCTAAATAAAAAATAAGTAAGGAAAAAAAAATACAAAAAAACCCAACAAGATGACCTTGAGATCCTGAACTACAGACTGAAGCAGGCTCAGCAGCAGTTTGATGCAGAAAGCCAAAATTTTGTGGTCAGGGGTTGCAACAGCTCACCCTCTGTGGATAAGTAAAGGGACAAACCTACACAAAATACTCACCAGGAAGTTTGGAATAAAGTCTGTGTTGAAATAGCTCTATCTGGACAAGAAAATGTGTTAAGCATTTATTTATAATTGACAACAGAAATTCAAGAAAATCTGTGATCATTTTGTCAACAAAAAAAGACAATCTATCTTGGACATTTTCATGTTCTCTGATTATTGCAATGGTTTTAATAGAAGCTGTGTATTTCTTCAAATATCAAAACATGTTCTATCTTCCTGCAGTGGCCAAAAAATTAACTAGGAAATCATAAGTCCTCCTGACCATGGAGAAGCTTGTGTGTATGCCTGCAAGCTGTTGTTGGATTATCCTGTTCCTTTTCATTTTCTTTTTCCTTGGTACCCTCAGCACTGACCCCTAAAAACCAGGCACAAAAAAAAAATCAATTTTTTTTTTCTTTTCCATGAAGAAATGGACAATAACAAAGATAAAGATAGTAGACTGTGTTGCCATTGCCTTGATTCATTTTGGCAGTTCATATAAACTTATGTAAAAATCAATTGATTCTGGAGTTTGACTACATGCCATTATTGATGCATTTCCTGTGGTCCTAGCTCAAATTCACTCAATCAACCCCCAAAGCATCTCCAAGGATTCCAAATCTCTTTCTCCAGTGCGCACTGTTCCAAAACCAGTATTTTTTTTTCTCAAATTACTTTAGTGGCATACCAAAAGGAACTTTACATCCCCACACATTAATTTATAACATAGAGGATCCCAGGATTTCAATAAGCAATGCAAAGTGATGCTGATGAAAGCAATCAGCTTTCAAACTATTCAAGTATAGAACACAATGGATCTGTAGCCAGTGGAAAGGCTTCCCCTTCCCTTTCCAAGGTCACTTCAGTTGGCTTTGGATTAGGGATCGTGATTATTATTTCGCCATAAGGACAATGAGGAATTCCATTATGCAATTCACCTTGACATGCTTTTGAAACTGTCCCAAAAAATGTAAAATATGATAATCTTGTTACACAGATGTTTTATTTTCAGAACAGCATTAACAGGAACATTAGAGTTTCAGGAAGAGCAATAAAAGTACACACACATTACATAATGTAGTTTAAAGAACCCGTAAAGAATTAGTTAGGACTGTAAATACACTCAGACAGACCGTAATAATTTTTAATCAGAAGGAGATCACTAAGACTCAAATTTCATATGGGCAAAACTACTTTCCTAACTCAAATGAGTAGCCCCACAGGAGTCAGTGAATCGAGAGAGGAGTAATTTTGTTTATGCAGGGCTTACAGAGAAGAGAAACATTTCCTATCTGCATATTCCATGCTCTTTCTTCTTAGGACAGACATGAAAGCTATCCTTCCAACAGCAATTATTTAGAATCATGTCTGAACCTGCCTGCCTTCTTATGCTGACTGATTTGCAGTAGCAGGGGCCAATAATTGTGAAAATTGAATGGAAAGGACTATCAGTCATCCCAAGCAGAAGTGTAGGATAAGGAAACTAAGTTAGCTTCATCCTAGCATCCTAGGAGATGCAGCACCTCCAAAGCAGAGAAGTTTGTGCAAAGACCAGTCCCAAAGGCAATGGCACCACATTGTCATAAAATCCTTCTGGTTTACTGCAGCTCTGCACTCTGCTACATGCAGTGTCAAGGCTGAAAAAGATACAACTTATCACTGGCTTACATGTACCGTTACACTCAGGAGAGGATCAGGCCTCCAGTGGGTTTAACTGTGTCTAAACTTCACTTAATGTGAGGTCTTCACCCATGGCTAGTGTGGAGAGGAAGCCATTGTAAGATTCAGATGTGAATCCTGACTTCAATCTTAAACTACGGAATTAAAAAAAAAAAAGAAATTTAGTAATTAAGGATACTTTATGTTCCATTCCCATAACTTTAAGGAGGTTTCATATTATACAGAATTCTAACTAATGGCAGCTTGTGGCCTTTTTTTTCAAACTGTATCATTTTGCAAGTTTTCTCTTCCTCTGTAACGCCAGATAAAAACACACAATTTTAAATAAACCCTATAACTATGGCTTTTCCAGCTAGTACAATGAAGAACCATTTCTAAGATTAAAAATTAGTATGAACTCTGAGTCCAGCAAGATCATTTAAAAGAAATTATTCTCTTTACTTTATCCTTTACCAAATAGTCAAAGTAATTATTCAAAATTAAGTCCTTATTAAAATTTATCATATTAAATATACAAAACACGAGTGCAAATAAATACCAATATAGAATGCCTCCAAACCAGAATAACACTCTCCATATTGCAATTGCTTTACAAAATAATAAAGACTAGAAGAAGAGCTATCAAAATAACCTGCTGTCCTCTCTTCATGTTATATTCACTAATATGACCTGACCTGCTCTTCAGAGAGAAGCACTGGGGTACTCGGGGGAGGGGGGGTGCGTGCAAGCGGTTATCCTCATGAACAGACATCAGGGTCCGTCTCTCAGTCCTGCAGATTTTGAATGGTCAGTGGAAGGGCCAAGGCCACCCTTATAGCACCGCTCCTTGGCTGCAGGTCTCTGACCACCCCCTGCAGCACATTCAATACTTGAAAGTCCCTCTTTAACAAGAGCACCTATTACAAGACACAAGAGATATGGGACTGTATTATCCCTTAGTCTATCTAGTCCAGGATGCTGACAAAAAAATGGCATATCCTGTTCTCTTTGGATGAAGCTTCAGGAGCACAGAGAAACCTCCATGATCACCTAAGCAGAAAAATATAAAGAAGAAAAAGGAACACTGATGTGAAAACGTCTTCTCCCCATGCTTCAGGCTCAGCACATGGTAGCAGGGCCAAGACAAGGCAGCTTGCTTGGAGGAGGAAGTTGAGATACTCTATATAGGCTTAAGGGTACAGTAGCCTTAGCAAGGCACCTAAGTCTGAATGGGAATGCACAATGAGAAGGCAGGACCTTTGTGGTGGTGGGGTCCTGGCTTTAGGGGTTTGCAGGAGAAAGGTGGCGAGAAGGGGAGGGAGACTTTAGGCTTCCAGTTCACACACACAACATGCATAAAACAGGAACAACCAGATTTTTACAAAGCCATCCGGTAAAAGAAAAAATAGAAGGCAAATTTGGGGATATACGCAAAATGTTATTTCGTAACAGTGTGCTGGTCAAGTGGGTAAACTACCAAAAGGTAAGAGCCCTAGAAAACCTGTAATCTTATTCCCACACAATTTTCAAATAATTTTTTATTCTAAGTTTGTCATTACAGGCTATGTCAGTGCAGGTACTTGTATAGCGAATTAAGAATCTTAAAAATTCAGTAAGAAATTGTGCCCAGAAGTTGAAAGTGATTTCTGAAAATGCAACTCTATGGGCCCGAATGTGTATGAGTCTACCATCTACTTAGTGGAAAAGTTCCTGTGGAGTTATACTCCCTTTCAATTGTTATCACTGGTATTATTCATTGTGCTTTGGATCCTTCTTAAAGGCAATTTTTTGGGGGCAATATAAAACAGTCAGTCATGCTTTGTAGATGAATAACATATCTGAAAAATTTATACATAAGCCTCTATTAGCCTAGTGCTCAAAACAGTATTGGTGTTCAATTTAATCAGCTGTAGAGTGCAAATTAGTGATGACAGAGCTAGAGCATTACACTGCTCTAGCAGTGTGTGTATATATATTTATATATATATATGTGTGTGTGTGTATATATATGACCTCAGACGTTATCTCCTAGTACCTTTATGAGTCCTGATGATCAATACATCTAGATAATCAAGCCTGAAACCTCTAACTGCTCTACTATTACAGCCCCATACTATAGTGCTTGCTTATTGAAATGAAATTATTCATTAGGACATTACAAATAAGCATCCCACTAGCACAAGCAGATTTTAATCTCCTTCTACCCAATCTGAACAGAAAAAAGACTTACTATGAAAGATGGCAGTGCAAAGACTGCTAGATTTTGATACCTGGACTTCTGATTACAACCCATTTTCTACCACCCTTCCCTTTCATTTAATGAGAATTATCTACAGAAATTTTATTTTTGTCCAAACTCTTGAAATCCAAATAGTGTGTCTCCTGACTAGGTTTTACATTAGTTTGCTGCTAAATTTCTGCCAGAGAGCATTGCTTGTTCTTTGAGATTATCAGCAATTTTTAGCCAGATCTATGAGCTGCAAGGTGATCTCCCAAGTCCTGAGCAATTTCTCCTCCACAAGCCATCTCCTATTAGGCATAAAACTTGCTGGGATAGTTCCAAATTCCCTCTTCATCCCTCTGGGATGTTTCTTAAATCTCTGCACCAGGTCTTCAACAAAGGAATGAGCCCTTGGTTTTGGAATCAACAAGAGTAAACTGCTTAGTTTCTTAATTATTGGGCTAGGTTCTCTCCAAAGGGGACTAAGTTTGGAATTCTTTTCCTGGCTACTTTATCTAATCAAGAGCCAAGCATTTTCTGCTCCCTGGATGGCTACGTAATTCTTTTCATTTCTTTGGGGCTTCTACTGTCTTTACTTGCAGCTCAGAACTGCCTTATATTCAGGAATACTGTGCTGAAGGCAGAGATATAACAACACTATGACGACAGCTACCTAGAGAAGACTCTGATGATAATTATCAGTACCTTTTTGTTAAAGCACAGGAAAGCAGAAGTGCAAAAATAAGCTCTGGGAAAGTAATGGTTAATAGAGCACTAGCAAAGACAACAAATGTTATTTTTATATTCTAGCATTTATAGTCTTCACCAAGACTTTAAGCGTTTAATTTGCAGCATCCAAACTCTGCACCAATCCAGCTCAATTTATTCAAGCACAAATCCCACAGCAACTTTTAGCATTGCATAAAAATAATTTCCCATACAGAAGCCGCAAGTGACTAGGATCAATTTGGAAATTTAAATACAATCTAGTTCATAAAAATCCTTTCTTCACCAATTCAAATCCTTTTTGCTGGTCCTCTGTCAAAAGTCACTCAATTATTTGGTACTACAATGGCATTAGCCACTCATCAAAATTGTATACAAGTCTTCTGTACTTTCAAACCAATGAATTTCTTCCAGTCTTGAAGAAATTTCCTAGCCCTTTCTAATGGTCAGTTCTGTAACTGGAGCTGCAGGAGCATGGATACACATGACATTAGTTTAAACTTGCATTTCGTTCCTGTGTGTTAAGGTGTGAACTCTAAATTGGGAACACCCATTTCAATAGTTTTAGAATCTTTCCAGTTCCTATCAAATAGCTCTCCTCTATTCCATATAAACATTGAAATAGTCTAAGTACTTGAGAACATCTTCTGTTCCCAGAAACTTGGGTTAGATCACTTACTGCTCACCAGTGAATCCAAAAAGCATTCCACAGTGAGTTTTTCCTCACTTTTAATTATAGCCAGAAACAAAATATATTACATATTTTGCTCCCGATGTTTTACATTGTCTGCTACGGGAGAAAGTTGTTAACTATCTTGAACCACCTGTGCATTAGGGATCAGGGTCAACACATATCCTCCAGTTTCTGTTATACTTTTAAAATTATTACCATAAAGGATGTCTAATCAGCTCATTATTTTGTTTCTTTTATCTTTAGGTGATACACCATAAAAATCCTACATGGTGACTTTCTGTCAATAACATGGTCTGGTTTGAGCTTGTCCTAGTAAGACACCAGATCAAATCTCCCAAGTTTTCTGTTATTTTGGAAAATAAAATAGCATATGTTGAGAACTGTAGTTACAATTGTTGCTGCTTGCTTTTTCGGTTCCTCTCCTCCAAGGCATCCTCTAGATCTCTGACTCACGGCTGCTTCACAGCTCTTGTTCTCTGCAGTTAACATTGCAGCATAAGCTGCAGTGAACCTGGTATCCTTGGTCTGGTTTCTGACTAACTGATTCTTGGTGTTGCGGATGGAGTGAGAGACAAGCAAAAATATACTTTAGTAATATAAACCAGTGAGATAACAAGGTTCAATGGTAAATGTGACAGTGGTTTAACAGAATTCAATGGCAAGGTACACTTGATTATTTACTGCATAGAGGACAGGGTTAGACAAAGCTGTCAGGGAGACCCTCCCGTTGAGTCATGAGGTTCAGAAAGGACCCCCTTGCTTTCTAAACTCCTTCCTCAAAGAGGAGTCTAGGTGCGGCTGAATCCAATCTTAGTCCCAGACTTGGTCAACACTTTATGTCTAAAGGATTATATATGTGCAATCAATCCTTTATATCACTGTCAAGAATATGTTTTTTTACACGGCTTTGGTTTAGCAGCAATTTAGGATTTGTTAATATTTTTGAGATAGATCACAAAATTAGGCTGTCTAATTCTTAACAGCACTTAAGCATCAGCCAATTTAACAGAGCAATTCAATGGAATTTGTTACAATCAAAATAGCGATTTAGTTAAAGACTCGAGAATGGCAAGGGTCACCCGAAACTTAGAGCAGGGTTGTACACACGGATGGGGTTTAAATCAAATCACACACACACAGACAGACAAACAGTTCTGAATCAAATTGCACACTTGGTCAGCCTCAGTATTCTTAACCATATGTCACTTGGTAGTACAGTTCTCCTCTACAGAGAAAAGATTTTCATTTCAAATGCCAGTGCATTCACTGCCACAATCCAATGCTAGTTTTATGCATTTGCATTTCTACTTCATTTACTTTAGTTTGAGAAACCTTCTCATGTTGCCTTTTCCATATTTTGTCCCACTGTCCTTAGAGGATCAATCATTTTGCCATGATTAAGCAGTATTCTGTATGTGTAATTGCTGCAGAATTCACCCCTGACATGATCACCGCATCCTTCTCCACTGCCCCAAGTTTTCTTTTACTCCTCACACCCCCTGTAAGCTACTGAGATGCCAGCCAGGGGAGAAAAAAGTCAGCACTGAACACAAGTATTTCACGTATACTTAGAGCTTCAAAAAGGCTACAACATGATGAAACAATATCCCAAATGATAAGATTTATGGACACCATTGATTAATTTAGAACTAGACAGGACAGACAAATTGCAACTACATGAAAGCAACCACTAGATAAATCTAAAACTAAGTGCCTTAATTAGGTAATTTCACATCATTGCTTTTATTTGGTTTAATCGAATCTGAAACAACATCAGCCAAGAGTGGGAGGACAAGAAGAAATTTAGATTCCTTTCTTAAAATTAAAATTTTTTGCTAATTTCTCTTCTAGAAAGCTTTCATACTCAGAGAAATCAGATTCTTAGAAATGGAAAGAAAAATCTTGTTCCAAGACTCCATTGGGGTACTGTTTTCAAAAAGATCTTGGAGGCGTATGTGTCAAGCACTTGGTTTAGGTAGGCTAGAGCCAGTGAGCGTTCTCTGTCAAAGGAAGACATTTTGACCATCAGAAATGAAAGCATTTCCAAAGTCCTAACAGATTTACAGGAAGTCAAGATTTTTTCCTAGAAAATGAAATGCTTTTGCAAAAACACCCTGTATTTGAAAACTTAATTTTCTATGAAAAACAAATACAACCCAAAACCACTTGATCACCTCTGGCTGGACACATGGTGACATGTAGTGAATTATTTCTGAAGGCTTCTGACTTACTGTGTTGCTCCCTTGATCATCAAAACTTTGTAGATAGATATCCATTAACTAATAAATCTAGGCAAAATTTAAAAATACATTTCTTTAAAAACAATTAAAAATATGTAGAAATATAAACAGGACAATATTGAATTCTCAAGCATGAAGAAAGCAAGACTTTTTCTGGGCATTACCCTGCAACAGGAAAAACCTCAAATATTCTCTGAAGTAATTAGAAGGGTCACACTTAGGAAAACTATACGCTCACTCTGTTTAATGTATGAATTTATCACTTATTCAGAAACAGAAGCAAAGTCATCCCATGTCAGAAAGTTTAATCTCTTCACTATTTGCTATTGTTATGTTCTCTTCACTGAAGCACTAACAAGGTATTTTATCATGTTTAATAGCTGTATTGTAGGTGTACCCAGCACCACAACTGTAATTTAAGGTCTAGTGTGCTTGGTGCTGCACAAACTTCAACAAAAATACAGTTCCCTTCACAGTCCTATGGTTTCATAATTTGGATAAGATCCTAAGAATACAATTCCCATTTAATTCAATGGTAAGCACATAACTAAAACCCTGTGCAAGGCATTGAACATTTAGCACAGTATTCACTAAATAGATCCAGATGATGGGCCAAATCCAGCTCTCATGTAGGTGGGCAAAATGCCATTGAAATCATTTGAGTTGCAACACTAGAGCTGAATTTGACCTTGTATTTTTTGAACATGATGCCAAATGACTGCAAAAACAATGTAGTTTTTACTCAAGTGCAAATGAATGCGGTGGTTTCATCCTAGCCCCTGGAGGACATGTATTCAGAGCAAAAAATACATCACACAGTTTGGCACAGCTTGTAACTGCTTTTCCTCAAAGATCCAGGACTAGAGTGTTCAGGGCGTTGCAGGTCATGAGCGAAGGAGGCAAAGCAGGATAGCTGTATGGACACGGCTGCACAATGTTTGCCTCTTGCTAACCTCTTGCCAACCTCTTGCCAACCTCTTGCCAACCTCTTGCCAGCACTCGTTTCCTCATTTTCATCATTTGCTTTAATGTTTCAAGAACAACAGCAATTTGAATTATTTTGAAGTCTCAGTGGATGTGTATTGTTCCTCCCCAGGGTCTACTGAAAGGCAACTCTATAACTTTGTATTTATGCTGATAGAACTACAAGCTGAATTTGTCTTAGTGCGACTATTAACACTTGGCCTGTGTAATGTTTTACCTTCAAAGATGTCAAGGGTCATTCTGAAGGCAAATTTATAGAAGACAGTGATAAATGGGACCAGTATTTTTAATACATGTACTTGTTAGCCAGTCATTTTTTTCATATTTAGACTTTGGCTTCCAGAATTACTAAGCATAAGGAAATTTTATTAGCTTCCTTGAGAACTATATTCACCCTATGCCTCCAGGGACCTCATTCAGGATATAAATCCAAGCCTTTAAGTCAGTGGCAACATTTTTAATTAGCACAAATAAGCACAAGACAGGTAACAACTGAAAAAAAACCAAATCTGTATAGCCTGCAAAAAGGCTGCCTGGATCATCAGATCCAGCAACTAGATAATATGAATGTGGTCAAGAAGGGATCAAAATTCTACCTTAAACTTGTGTCTTCTCACTGCTTTATATAAGGGTGATAAGTAAATTTAGCACCGTCCCCTGACTGCTGCTTTTCCTATTTACCTTTTCCATCTTGAGAGTAATCAGAAAAAGCAGAAAGCTTTCCATAGAAAAAGAAAAAAAAAAAAAAGACACAAAAATATCATGTCTGGGGAAAATTTCCTCATTTTGAATACTGGGGGGAGATTGGCATCTAACAAGTTCAATATTCAATAAATAGAGGAAGAAGATGCAAGTCGTCTGTTTTTGCTGGTATTTCATAAGAACGTTTGTTCTGCTCTTTGTTCATTTCATTTGTACTCTTCCAAACTGTACTGTCACCAAAGAAACTTGCCTGAAAGAAATCACAAGGATAACACCCCAGGGCCACAGAATAGCTGAAGAAATAATCTGCAGTAGTACTTGTTCTCTTCTCACATAGAAAATGTGAAAGATGATAATTTGTTCCTCACAACCTTCTTCTCCACTCTCTTAGCAGTTTTTACTACCAGTTTAATTCTTCCTTCCAGAGTTCTCTGATCTGTCTAAATTATATATTATATCAGTGTTTCTTTTGCAGCTGTATGGATCCCATACTACCTCAACCTGCAGACCAAATCTACAAAGCAAAATGAAAAACTGAAGTAAACTCAAAGCAGGCGGTACCAATGTGAAGTGAGTAGAAGCAGCTCTTTGGTCATCTGGCTAGACTATTAAGGAGCAATTATGAAAAAAAAAAAAAGGAAGCTGAGGCTTTATCAGGAACTTTCCCAAAAGCAAAACGTGAAATTAAAAGTCTAACTTCATTAACCCAGTTTTGACCATCTTGAATTACTGCTCTACAGGCTTCTGATTTGGGAATTTTAATTTTAATTAGGAATACATGCCAGTCAATGTTTTCCAAGATATTCTAGAAGAAAAAGGCTCTGATCTCACAATTCATTTAGACATCTTCCAAAGAATCTACTCAACCAACAGCATGTAATAGTGTTACACCTACATACATTTACTTCATCTGGTTGCAATGAAATCAGATTCTTCACAAGAACTGTTAAACTTCTGTTGAATAAATATTTTAGATTTATTTTCTGATAGGTGGCAGATATATTTTTCTTGCCCTTTTCACTCCAACAAGTACCAGGAAATAGATACAGAAAACATCATGGAAAACAAGTAATATATTTCTCTATGAGCCAAAACCTAGACTTTTAAAATAAAAAGATGTGCAACATAGTTCTTTGAAAAACTGTCCTGGTTTCAGCTGGGATAGAGTTAATTTTCTTCCTAGTAGCTGTTATAGTGCTGTCTTTTGGATTTAGGATGAGAATAATGTTGATAACACACTGATGTTTTAGTTGTTGCTAAGTAGGGCTTACACTAGGCAAGGACTTTTCAGCTTCCCATGCTCTGCCAGGTGCACAAGAAGCTGGGAGGGGGCACAGTCAGGACAGCTGACCCCAACTGGCCAAAGGGCTATTCCATACCATATGACATCATGCTCGGTATATAAACTGGGGAGAGTTGGCCGGGGGGCAGCGATTGCTGCTCGGGGACGTGCTGGGCATCGGTCGGTGGGTGGTGAGCAATTGTATAATGTATCACTTGCTTTGTATATTATTATTATATATTATTATTATATATTATTATTATTATTATTATTATTATTATTATTATTACTACTACTACTACTACTACTACTACTACGACTACGACTACGACTACGACTACGACTATTACTACTATTCTATTTCATTTTACTTCAATAATTAAACTGTTCTTATCTCAACCCACAAGTTTTCTGACTTTCACCCTTCCAATTCTCTCCCCCAACCCACTGGGGTAGGGGGAGTGAGCGAATCTTTTTGCTAAATCAGACTTCAAATAGAGAGCTTTTCTGGGAGGAACTAAAAAACACTCACAAATGACTCCCATTTTAGACTGACTTTGATATTTCATAAGGATATTAGAGCTAAGTCTAGCCAACTCCTGGGTGGAAGACTTCCAACCCAGGATTCTGTGGCACATAGGGCTGGTGGACAGAATCATAGAATCGTTTAGGTTGGAAAAGACCCTTAAGAGCATAGAGTCCAACCGTTAACCTAACACTGCCAAGTCCACCACTAAACCATGTCCCTAAGTGCCACGTCTATATGGCTTTTAAATACCTCCAGGGATGGAGACTCAACCACTTCCCTGGGCAGCCTGTTCCAATGCCTGACTACCCTTTCGGTGAAGAAATTTTTTGTAATATCCAACCTAAACCTGCCCTGATGCAACTTGAGGCCCTTTCCTCTCATCCTATCGCTTGTTACTAGGGAGAAGAGACTGACCCCCACCTCGCTACAACCTCCTTTCAGGGAGTTGTAGAGAGCGATAAGGTCTCCCCTCAGCCTCCTCTTCTCCAGACTAAACAACCCCAGTTCCCTCAGCCACTCCTCATAAGACTTGTGCTTCAGACCCTTCACCAGCTTCGTTGCCCTTCTCTGGACACCCTCCAGCACCTCGATGTCCTTCTTGGAGTAAGGGGCCCAAAAACGAACACAGTACTCGAGGTGCGGCCTCACCAGGGCCGAGTACAGGGGCACTATCACCTTCCTGGTCCTGCACGCCACACTATTCTTGATACAAGCCAGGATGCCATTGGCCCTCTTGGCCACCTGAGCACACTGCTGGCTCATGTTCAGGCGGCTGTCAACCAACACCCCCAGGTCCTTTTCCGCCAGGCAGCTCTCCAGCCACTCTTCCCCAAGCCTGTAGCGTTGCATGGGGTTGTTGTGACCCAAGTGCAGGACCCGGCACTTAGCCTTGTTGAACCTCATACAGTTGGCCCCGGCCCATCAATCCAGCCTGTCCAGGTCCCTCTGTAGAGCTTTCCTACCCTCCAGCAGATCAACACTCCCTGCTAACTTGGTGTCATCTGCAAACTTCCTGAGGGTGCACTCAATCCCCTCATCCAGATCATTGATTAAAGATATTGAACAGGACCGGCCCCAACACAGAGCCCTGGGGAACACCACTTGTGACCGGCCGCCAACTGGATTTAACTCCTTTCACCACAACTCTTTGGGCCCAGCCATCCAACCAGTTTTTTACCCACCAAAGAGTGCACCCATCCAAACCATGAGCAACCAGTTTCTCCAGGAGAATGCTATGGGAAATGGTGTCAAAAGCTTTACTAAAGTCCAGGTAGACAACATCCACAGCCTCTCCCTCATCCACTAAGCGGGTCACCTTGTCACAGAAGGATATCAGGTTGGTCAAGCAGGACCTGCCTTTCATAAACCCATGCTGACTGGGCCTGATCCCCTGGTTGTCCTGTGCGTGCCACTTGATGGCACTCAAGATGATCTGCTCCATAACCTTCCCCGGCACCGAGGTCAGGCTGACAGGCCTGTAGTTCCCCAGATCCTCCTTCCAACCCTTCTTGTAGATGGGCGTCACATTTGCTAACCTCCAGTCAGCTGGGACCTCCTCGGTTAACCAAGAGTGCTGGTAAATGATGGAAAGTGGCTTGGTGAGCACTTCTGTCAGCTCCCACAGTACCCTTGGGTGGATCCCATCCGGCCCCATAGACTTATGTGTGTTGAAGTGGTGTAGCAGGTTGCTAACCATTTCCCTTGTATTATGGGGGCTTCATTCTTCTCCCCATCTCTGTCTTCCAGCTCAGGGGGCTGGGTACCCCAAGAACAACTGGTCTTACCATTAAAGACTGAGGCAAAGCAGGCATTAAGTACCTCAGCCTTTTCCTCATCCTTTGTCACTATGTTTCCCCCACATCCAATAAAGGATGGAGATTCTCCTTAACCCTCCTTTTGTTGCTAATGTATTTGTAGAAACATTTTTTTTGTCTTTTACAGCAGTAGCCAGATTATGTTCTAGTTGGGCTTTGGCCCTTCTAATTTTCTCCCTGCATAACCTCACAACGTCCTTGTAGTCATCCTGAGTTTCCTGCCCCTTCTTCCAAAAGTCATAAACTCTCCTTTTTTTCCTGAGTTCCAGCCAAAGCTCTCTGTTCAGCTAGGCCAGTCTTCTTCCCTACCGGCTCGTCTTTTGGCACATAGGGACAGCCTGCTCCTGAGCCTTTAAGATTTCCTTCTTGAAGAATGTCCAGCCTTCCTGGACTCCTTTGTCCTTCAGGACTGCCTCCCAAGGGATTCTGTCAACCAGGCCCCTAAACAGGCCAAAGTCTGCCCTCCGGAAGTCCAAGGTAGCAGTTCTGCTAACCCCCCTCCTTACTGCGAGAATCGAAAACTCTGTCATTTCGTGGTCACATTCCTTCCTCCAGCCATACAAATTGATGTCCTAATATCGTGCTAGGTGGCACTATGCTGTGAACATACTCTTTTTCAAATTAAATCTAACTCTTTATCACTAAATACCACTGTACTGTTTGACAAAACAGTGGCATTAACCTATTCTTTGGCAAAGCCAGGGTATGAGCTACCTTAGACCCTCAGCCATTTCAACCAGCCTGTTTTGGTTCACTTCGTACATCAAACTTCATGTACTCCTGCTGTCAGCGAGAACATAGGTCTTCATGTATACTTAAAAGATGCTTTTGCTTTCTAAGTTGGGTCCCATTAAAGTTAAGGAAACCTTTGAAAACATTCAATACCATATTCATTTGTAAAAGCTCTATGAGATCCTTTAGAAGAAAGGCTCCAGAACCATATGAAGAATTATTTATTATGACAAAATTTAAAATCACTTTGCCCTGTGCTGTAAGTAATTCAGACTCATGCTGTCCTACTCCCTAATCTGCTGACTGCTGTAAGAATATATGGATGATCCTTTCTTTGCAGTGCACCCTTCAAACCTTCCTTCTTCCTCTTTCTTTGTGGGTGTCACTGCTGTACAGGGATCCATGAACAAGAATTCACTGAGACAGGACACCTGTTTCTTTAGGGGACTGAAAGACAGAAACTTGGATTGCATTTCCAAATGTACCATTAACATCCTGTGACAGTTTTAATTTGTGTCCCTCAGTTTCACCTAGAAGAAAATAGACTTTATGGCAATATTTATCCATGCTTATGATATGTCTTGACATAACTGAACTGTGGCATCCAAGTGTCTCTTATTATCCCTTCCATATTTCACAGATAAACAGAGTGTATATAGGCAAGCAGATTTCCTTTCCAAGAAATGTAAAGCAGCAACGGGGGGGGAACCCACCTCCTTATCACGTGATATTCCAAAATGTCTTTTGTCTCTTGATGTTGCAGTAGCTTAATGTAGTATCGCTTTCAGATAATGCTTCCATCTGCAGTCACTTGTATTTCCTATATCTCCCCAGAATACCCTTGGGGATACCAATCTCTTGTATTTAGCTCAACTTCTTACCATAGTCCAAGATTTTTAAAAATAGCAAAGCTGGGGACCTCTAATAAAAGAGAAGCTATTTTACATTTATTTCTTGCCATCCATTCTTACTGGCAATTTGATGTCATTCCAAAAACATTTGGCATTAGGCAAGCAATATGATTGGGCTAATTAACAATAATGTTCTTAAATATTGCACATTACTGAAAAAATCCTCTAGTAACAGACAACTGGTTTTCATGACAGGAAAGCCATAGAACTCTGTAGACATTAAAGATACATTTTCCCAAGCATTTCAGGTTCAGCTTATTATAACAGGATATCTGTTGAAGCTGCATTCCCAGGTTTAGATTGTTTTTATAAATAGTATAATATACTACAAGATAAAGGAATCAGATTTATCATGAACACTTTTTATGGAAAGGCGCTCTCTTTTTATTAACAGCCAAATGAAACAAAGAAATAGTTCAAAATCCAGGGGGGAAGAGTGGGTTTTGGTTTGTTCTTTTCCCACCTCCCCTTTCTCTTTCTGGTTTGGCTGTTTTCTTACATATTCTGTCCTGCAGGAAGGCATTTCGCATTCCCCTTCCCTGGTGTCCAATTTGTCCATCTCACATGAAAGATAATGAGAATGGGCCAGGTAGCAAAGGCAGAGCTTGTTATGGTTAAGACAGCAGGAAGAATTAGCAGGCAGTGCGAGAGCAGAGCCATGCCTCCCCTCCATAGCACTGCAGCCTGCAAAACTTCACCTCCCTTTAGAGGGGCAGGTTATGGCTAGGAGGAGGGGCAGCTCCCAAGAAATACACTTTTGCACTCCAGTCAATTTGCAGACATCAAACAGCTCCATGGGGTTGTTGTACTAACACTATCCCATTTGTTGTCATCTTAGGCTCTGGAGAAAACTTTTGAGTAATGCTGAGTTTACTTAGCTGCAGAAAGTTTGGTGAACTTCAAGTCATTTGGAGGCCGGTTAACACCAGGAAAAGTCCAGCCTACAGCTACAGAGGATTTGCAGCTTGATGACATTAATAAGATCCACATCCAAGAGGTAGAGACAGGTGTGATCTTCTGTATCCTCTGCCCTGCAGAGTGAGTATGTTAAAGCTTTTCATCCCCTTTATAATGTTCCCCCTCCGCACGCAAGTACTCAGGGTGCAACTTGAGGCTGTTTCCTCTTGTCCTATCGCTTGTTACTTGGGAGAAGAGAGCGAACCTTGCTACAACCTCCATTCAGGTAATTGTAGAGAGTGATAACGTCTCCCCTCAGCCTCCTTTTCTCCAGGCTAAACAACCCCAGTTCCCTCAGCCGCTCCTCATAAGACTTGGTCTCTAGACCCTTCACCAGCTTCGTTGCCCTTCTTTGGACACCCTCCAGCACCTCAATGTCCTTCTTGGAGTGAGGGGCCCAAAACCGAACACAGTACTGGAGGTGCAGCCTCACCAGTGCCGAGTACAGGGGCACTATCACCTCCCTGGTCCTGCTGGCCACACTATTCTTGATACAGGCCAGGATGCCATTGGCCTTCTTGGCCACCTGAGCACACTGCTGGCTCATATTCATCTGGGTGTCAACCAGCACCCCTAGGTCCTTTTCTGCCAGGCAGCTCTCCAGCCACTCTTCCCCAAGCCTGTAGCGTTGCATGGGGTTGTTGTGACCCAAGTGCAGTACCCGGCACTTAGCCTTGTTGAACCTCATACAATTGGCCTTGGCCCATCGATCCAGCCTGTCCAGATCCTTCTGTAGGGCCTTCCTACCCTCCAGCAGATCAGCACTCCCACCCAACTTGGTGTCATCTGCAAACTTCCTGAGGGTGCACTCAATCCCCTCATCCAGATCATAGATAAAGATATTAAACAGATCTGGCCCCAATACTGAACCTTGGGGAACACCATTTGTGACTGGCCGCCAACTGGATTTAACTCCTTTCACCACAACTCTTTGGGCCCAGTCATCCAGCCAGTTTTTGACCCAGCAAAGAGTGCACCCATCCAAACCATGAGCAACCAGTTTCTCCAGGAGAATGCTATGGGAAATGGTGTCAAAAGCTTTACTAAAGTCCAGGTAAACAACATCCACAGCCCTTCCCTCATCCACTAAGCGGGTCACCTTGTCGTAGAAGGAGATCAGGTTGGTCAAGCAGGATCTTTCCTTCATGAACCCATGCTGGCTGGGCCTGATCCCCTGGTTGTCCTGCACGTGCCGCATAATGGCACTCAAGATGATCTGCTCCATAACCTTCCCCGGCACGGAGGTCAGGCTGACAGGCTTGTAGTTCCCCAGATCCTCCTTTCGACCCTTCTTGTAGATGGGAGTCACATAGACGCATAGATCTATTACAAACATTTGTAGACTTATTAAATGCTAACCTACCAGTTCTGTAAGTGCACAGGGATTTTGTTGTTGTTGTTGGGTTTTTTTTTTTTAAAGATGCTATATGGCACTGCTAGTCCAGTCTTTATTTTGAACAGCTGGATTTCATAAAGCTAATTCTGCAAATTATGAAAACGACATGTAAGGTATTACTTAAACTTGACAGCTAATGCATTCTGAGAAATATATACCATGATGCATACAATAATGTTTCCACTGTAAGAGAATTCAGGTTTAAGTCTATAAACTCTAGTTAACTGCACTTAAAATTGTTGTACAAATATCATTGTGTTTGCATTTTGTCCTCTGTGTTTCTTCTTGCCACCTCATTTCATAGTTGTTGAGTTATGATAGCATGGAACTTGTTACATATTTTATTTATTTATTCATAATGTTGGCCATGGTGTTTTAAGTGCTTTTTTAAATTTAAGAATTGGAGATCCAACAATGGAAAAGTATACATTATTTTACTGGAATCTTTTATTTCATAAACATTATGCCACCCATGTTGAAAGTCATAAAATAATTATTTTGCAGTTCTGCAGAATGTTTAAGTATCTCTGTAATAGTGGTCTCAGTTTCCTTCATTTACTTTTACGTCTGTTTAATCTATGGCTTACCTTTCTTTTATAGAAGTTAGGGATTCGATGCTGTTTGCCAACAGGTGAGGGTTTCATTTTAGAAAAATACATTTTACACCTAAAAAATGAGTGGAGGGAACAAAAAAAGCAATCTTTGCCGTAAAAGACTCCAGTAACATGCAAAGTGTTTCCTGCTGCATAAAGATTTGTGACTTGAAAAAGCTTATACAATGTTATTGACTATTCATTCTCTGTTTAGTTAGTATCAAATTCCCTTCTTTTTATTGTGCAGTAAGCTTAAAAAGAAACTGCAAATTCTCAGCCTTTTGGGCAGACAGTTGGATATCGTGTCTAAGTGTTCTGAGCTGTTCTGACCACTGGCTGGGGCATAAAAACTCACCTGAGTAACTCAAGAAATCCTTTCGGTCTCCCCTTTTGATTTGCCTTTCACAGGCCAATACTTTTTATTTTTTCTCATCTGTTAACAAGCAAAGGAGAATCTCGGCAATTCATTGGCAGCATAATAAAATGGGATTTAGATTTCAGTATTTGAAGAATGGCTTGCTTTTAGGGTTTTAAGCTTTCATCTCGTACTTGTATTGCCCCAGTGATCAAAAAAGCCCCAAACCCCACAATGTATGTAGTTGGCCCTATGAATTGTTCACCTAAGTTGTCCAGTCATAACTGGCAGAACATACAGTGTTACATATCTGTAATACTATAATATTAAACAATGAATATTCTGTGGGGCTTTTCTCAGGTAATTACTTCCATCTAAATAAAACTGAATATGCGAAGTCTAATTCAACACAATTGAATAGAGAATAGCCCAAATTCATTCCAGACACGAATTAAGTGATGAAGTGAATTTGGCCTTCTGTATCTGCATAGGAAAACTCATACTTCGTCTTGGAAACCCAATGAAAATGTAACCTAAGACTATTGCTTTGAAAATCTGTGCTAGATGATGCTCTGAGGTGAATATTGTGCTAAATACTTCATGACTGTTGAGAGATGTTGCTTGACAATGTTGAGTTTAGTTCCCAGATGAAAATAAACACTCACAGGAGTGAGCATTGGTAGAAGATTATTTATTGTTGATAGAGCAGCTATAGTGTAATGCAGTATTGAAACATCTGCAAATTAATATACTCTAAAATACTGTAAAACTTTTGATTTTTATAAGGCTGACTAAAAGCACTAAAGTAAACTGCATTATTGCTTTCAAATGATGCTTCTGTATATATTTAAGTTAATTCTAATAGGTTTTATCTGAGCAAAAGAGTAATAAGAGTAGTATTTATCTGAATGCCAAACACTGTTGTGGCATCTATGGAAAAAAGTCCACCTATATAGGTTTTACTCAAAACTGCAGTTCACCAAGTATGCTGGCAACAAATACAGTGATATCTACTAGGATAAACAGTTATGTGTATTAGTTTGTCAGCTGTTCCCAATTCTGCATAATTTAGATGCTGTGAACTGGAGAGGAGTGCATTATTTATCAATAATGTATGTGTGGATTAGTTTCATGTGAGAGAAAAATGAGTAAATAAAAACACTCTAATGTGCTCTATTTATTATTAATCAGTGCAACAGAATAACTCTTAAAATATCTCAGTGCACAATAGACATCAGTAACAATTTTAAAGACTTCTAACCTATTCTACACTAAGTTTTTGAGATCCCTGTTTAAATCATTATGATGCTATGTCTAAAGATACCCTAATGTAGGATTTGATGTGATTTTTTAAATAGAACTATTTATTCATTTTGCCTATTCTAATTTTAATCCATGTCAGTAAGGGAGAATTTCAAATTAGGGCCTCTGTTCTTCAGAAACTCCCATAACATATTAAGGCACTTGCTGAGAATTTAATTGGCTTCCTATATAGATACAGGGTCTAGCCAGGAGGCTTTCAGTGCAAGGTCAGGACTGAAATTGGCAGAGGCTGAGCACATCTTAAGGAAGCTGCATTCTTCTTATCAAACTGGTGCCTAGAAAATAACCCAGAATTGATATCAATTCCATACAGAAAAAAACCTCAAGATGGAATCCAAACCAGCTGATTAGAGTCACCCAAGCTAGTCTGGGTGAAATGCAGTGAACAAAGTTGGGTTTTGTTCTGCTCTTGGATGTTTTATATATTTTATTCAGGATTTCAGAGAAGGATCTCAATTTGGAAACCTCGCGGGGTGCCAAGTGACATTCAAGAATGGCCATCTCATGAGAGGTGGGAACGTGGGCTCGTGCTGAGAGGTAGGTTTCTTCAGAAAAGAAAGGATGCATTCACTTGCTTCTGGAGTCTGTTCCAGGAGACTGGGGTTTCACGCACCATGCTGCAAAAAGACTTGCTCCTTCTTGCTGTCGTCTTCCACATCAATAAATTTTGATTTTGTTGTTGTTGTTTAGTGGATCGGCTTCATCACAAGGGTCTGAAAGCATCTATGCCTTACCTGACATAGTCATCAGACTAGCCAATTCCTGGAGGGCTTAGGCACATCCGGGGACATGAAATCAAATGTCCTTGGGTAGAAAATGATTCTTTCATGTCATGGTTTAACCCCAGCCAGCAACTAAGCACCACACAGCCGCTTGCTCACTCCCCCCCCCCCCCCCCCAGTGGGATGGGGGAGAGAATTGGAAGGGTAAAAGGGAGAAAACTGATGGGTTGAGATAAGAACAGTTTACAGTAGTAATAGTAGTAGTAGTAGTAATAATAATAATATTATAATATACAAAGCAAGTGATGCACAATACAATTGCTCACCACCTGCCAACCGATGCCCAGCCCATCCCCAAGCAGCGATCGCTGCCCCCCAGCCAACTCCCCCCAGTTTATATACTGAGCATGACGTCATATGGTATGGAATAGCCCTTTGGCCAGTCTGGGTCAGCTGTCCTGGCTATGCTCCCTCCCAGCTTCTTGTGCACCTGGCAGAGCATGGGAAGCTGAAAAGTCCTTGACTAGTATAAACGGTACTTAACACACTGATGTTTTAGTTGTTGCTATCATCAACATTATTCTCATCCTAAATCCAAAACACAGCACTATAGCAGCTACTGGGAAGAAAATTAACTCTATCACAGCCGAAACCAGGACATTTCATAATCTGCACATGTGCTCTGATCTCCTGGTTTAAAAGGGAAGGCAGTTCTTCTAGGCATCTTCTAAATGAAAGGAGCTGCTACTGCATTTTATGCAGATCCTGTTTCAGCTGGTGTTCAGTAGATGTGCCCAGAGAATGAGTGCTTGATAAGAGAAATAGCAAGAGTGACCCCAAATGCAGAGCTCTTCTTACCTAACTCTATCAATGCCTGAGGTACTTGTCCTGTTGATGATAAAGTGAACGGCATCTATACCATAGTCCTGAGCAGATCTTGGGAGAAGGTGAGTTGTAGACCCCTGCAGTTCAATGGAAGGGTCTTGGTCCCAGAGCTTTGGATCTACATCTGGCCATGGGTAAGTGGTAAGTTAAGTAGGGAGCACTATAACACTTAAGCAAGAAGCTGTTTAGTCTGTGCCGAACTGGAAATAGATATTTATGATAATAGAAGCACCTGCAAAGTTTAGAAAGCTTTTGAAGAAGAATGTTCAGGGCTATTTTTGGAATTAAGTGCCTAAATTGCTCTTAAACTAGCATCAGGCACCTAAAGCCTATTTTTTTAAAACCTGAGCCGCTATACAGCTCTGAAACTGAGATGTCCCAGAAGTGGGATTTTGAGGTTCAAGATCCATAAAGTATATCGAATTTGTCTGACCTGAAATGTAGTGTTCGTTACATATCAAGGTTATCCCCCTGGATCTCCAGCTGACCCGGGCTTTATACTCCCAGCAGTAGGCGTGTCATGTTATAAGGGGCGGAGACAAGGGAGGGTCGACCCTTAACTCTTTCCGTACAGCACGTGATCTTCTGGTCGCCAGCCCTTATCTTTACTACATTTCCCCCTCCCTTAGCTCCAGTAGCTCTGGATCTTGCTGGGGAAGCTGCGTGTAAAATAATCGATATGTGGTAAGACTTATACAGACACGCATCCGTTACGTTCATGGATTTTGCCCAATCCAGCCAGTAGTTCGTCGCGGCTCCCTCATTGCTACCCCACACCATCAGGACGCATAGGGAAATGGTAACCTGTCAAGATAAGACTCAATAGATTGATTAATGTTTATACGGTCGAATATTTAGACTGGGTACCCATTCTAGCGTCCCTTTCTCGGTTTGCACACACACATACCCACGCCCCAGGCAACGGAGGGAATAAGGGCCCCCCCATTCACGGGTTTGCAGGTCCCGTACTTGAACCAAAGGCTAAGGCCCTTCATTCTCATCGAGCCGGAAGTGTGCCTGGGTTGCTGTCTGGGTTTTATAGGTGTTCCCTCGAATGGTATGATTTCAGGTAATTAGTGCTGTTGTCAACAGACGCTGTGCCTGAAATAAAGGAGGGTCAAGGGGAGGGGGAACCCCTGTTTCCGGGCTTATATTCTCCCCCTCCCTTAGTCGGTCGAGTAACCCTTTTAATGCGCGATGCGCGCGTTCTACAATGCTTTGGCCCGTACTGTTATAGGGAATGCCATGACCCAACTGAATATCCCAGCGCACGCAAAAGTCCTTTGTCTTCTTGCTGACATATGCCGCTCCATTATCTGTTTTAATTTTTTGTGGAATGCCAAGTTGATAATAAAGTTGGCCAAGAAATTAAAGCCGTCTTTGGTTTGCCTTGATACAACCAAGCAAAAGGCCAGCCTTTTTCACCACTATTTTGAATTAGTAAACCATGGCCAGCGGTATCAGTCATGTAAATCAGGGCAGTGACCGGTTGTTCAGGTGTAAATCGAGCGAGACCCCAATGCTGGGCCCGCCCCATAATTGTCCTAAGAATCTCCTGATGGTTTCTTGAAAGAGTCCTTGGAGCTAGGGGGGAATCTCCTCCTTTCAGGAGTTGATATAAGGTAGTCATTTCTGCCTCAGATATTGGAATAAAGTTTCTAAGCCACAATAGTTGTCCAATTAATTTTTGCGCCTCATGGAGTGTTGTCACTGTAGTCCGAATTTCAAATGATTGTGCTGTCACGCTTCGTGGCCTCAGTTGAGTACCTAAATACTTTATTGCACGCCCTACCTGCGTTTTCCGAGGCTCAATGTGTAACCCATGCCGCTCCAAACTGACTATCAGCTGCACGCGTGCCTTTTCCAGTAACTCCTCTTGGTTGGACGCCAATAACACGTCATCCATGTAATGGCAAATGATGACCGTAGGGAAATTTTCTCGAAGAGGGCGTATCGCAGCAGCTACAGCAATTTGACACAAGACTGGTGAGTTTTTCATGCCCTGGGGTAACACCTTCCATTGATATCTGGCGCACGGGTGTTGATTGTTAGGCTCAGGAACAGTAAAGGCAAAGCGTACTCTATCTTCTTCATGCAAGGGAACACTAAAAAAGCAATCTCTAATATCTATAACCACTATTTGATAGTCAGGTGGAATCATGGCCGGAGAAGGGAGGCCCGCTTGTAGCGGGCCCATGTCTTGTATACATGCATTAACTGCGCGTAGATCATGTAGCAGTCGCCACGCTCCCGATTTTTTCTTTATCACGAAAATGGGGGTGTTCCAGGGACTTGTAGAGGGTTCGATGTGTCCTGCGTCAAGTTCTCGTTGTACCAATTGTCGAACGGCCGCCCTCTTTTCCTCTGTCAATGGCCACTGCTCTACCCACACTGGTTTATCTGTCAACCAGGTGAGTTTTAGTGGGCGGACACAGGCAGTGGCCATTATGATAAATTTGTATGCAGCACTATATTCATCTTCTGCAAGCAACATCGTCCCAAGATGACAACGGCTAACTCAGCAATGACGGGGTTACACCATGCTACCCTAGCTTGTCCGGATTCCGGATCCTTCAGCATAATTTGCATTGGGTTCCTGCTTTGATGCGAGGTCTGCATGCCTCCCACGCCTTGCAGCGAAAATGCCTCGAGTTCCCTTGAAACCTCATTAGTCTGTCTTGGAAGCGGGGGCGGATGAGCAACAGTCGAGGATCCCTCGTCACCCCCTTCACCCTCACTGCTATCAGAGCTCATGGGGTAATCGTGTACAGGCTCCCTCCACTGTGAAGGAATACCAGTTCGCTTTCCCACTGCCCAAGGGGTAGGGGGTCCCTCTGGTGGCTCAGGTATCACTGGCAGTGCCGGGGGAGCCCTACCACCCCACCCACCCCCCCCAGATGTTGTCAGCCGTGACGCCGGTTCTCCTTGATCCTCAAATCCTTTCCTGCGCTCTGCTCTCTGTGTGTCCAGTACCCGTCGATCACTGGGATGCAACGGGGCGTCCTCAGAAGGTGATGGTGCCTTGCCCTCCTTTTCTCCTTCCCGCCATCTTCCTTCACGTAATTCGCGATACCGCTGGGATCCCACATCGGCCCCCGGGACCCAATCCAGCAACCTATCAGTCAGCTCCCTTTCCACACATTGTTGCAACTCGCCCCGGGGGTATTGAGGAAGTGGTGGATCCGCCGGTGCAGGGGGCGCCGAAGGTTCCGTGGGCGACTGCTCTAGACTCCCCACTTGTAACGGGAACACCTTTCCTGACTCCTTTGTTCCCGCTACGTTATAGTCTCCCTGCGCCTCCCCTTCCTCCGTTGGCTCAGCCCCCAGTAACGACAGTTCCGTCTGTGTCCCACAGGCCACTCCTTCCCAGCCAGCCTGTGTCCCCTCCGAGACTAAACCCGTTGGTTTTTCGTTCCCAGGAGATTCATGTCCCATCAGCGCGCCACGTGTGGCAAGCCAGCACCGCTTTGCTGCAAACCCCTTCTTGAGCACCCTTTCTACTGATCCCCAGGCGCGAAGCCTTAATACCTTTACGAGTTCCGCGAGCTCCATCGCTGCTGCCTGCAGCCGATCACGTCGGGGTCACCACTATGTAGCGTTCGTTACATATCAACGTTATCCCCCTGGATCTCCAGCTGACCCGGGCTTTATACTCCCAGCAGTAGGCGTGTCATGTTATAAGGGGCGGAGACAAGGGAGGGTCGACCCTTAACTCTTTCCGTACAGCACGTGATCTTCCGGTCGCCAGCCCTTATCTTTACTACACTGAAATATAAATACATAAAAGGCTATCCTATTTCTTTCAAGATTTAAGTCTAACGTTACAGGGCTGATCTGTCTGCACTGGAGTCGGACTTTTGCCATTACCGTCAACAGAAGCAAAATTGGCTTTCATTTGTGTGCACACATAGTAAATCTGAGGTATGAACAAGCCCTTCCTGACACCACAGTACTTTTTAAAAAACTGTTTCATTTTTAACCAAGTTAATTAGTTTCCAAGTGAGTAGGATGCTTTTATACCCTCTTAATATTCTCTTTGCAGTGTGTTGGTTGCCTGGGGTTGAAGTGGTTTTGATTAACTATATGTGATAATGAAAACCATGAGAATGACCTTATGCAGAAGTTCTCTCTTTCTGATGTTACATATAAAACGGCAGAAGTCTTACAATATTTAACACACAGCTTTTTCTCTCCTCCTGCTCCTTCCCCAACCCCCTCCACGTCAGAGCTCAAGCCAATTATGGAAGTGTTAGAAATGGTTGTATACCAAGACTTTAGTGTTTTGTAAGGTGTGCCCAAGTGGAGAATTTGACTATTTTTACTGGGATGAAGAGACAGTGCAGTCTGATAAGGACACAAAGCAACTACAATGAGAGCTGCTTTGGTTACTATGATGCCCTACAGTGTGATTGAGCGTGACACTCAGCTGAGCGCGTGTATGCTTAGGGCTTGTTAATGAGGCAAGCGAGAGGCCCTGCTCCACATTTCTTATTTTATTCAGCTAAATACTGTTGGATCTTTCCTACATTCTGAAGCCTATGAAATGGATTATAACTAGCCTGTTGGGACTGAATAAGACAGCAAAATGCTAGGGGTTGAGAAAACAGTACTGACTGTCTACTCTGGATTCTGTTATGGGCCTCACTTTTCACATTAAGTCCCATTGCAAAAATACTTTTGGATGATGCTAGCAGGGTGCAGTCCCTGGTAAAGATCTGAAATGATCTGATTCTTCTCCCAGTGAAATGGGCAGGAGTTTTGCAATTTCCTTTAATCAGGGAAGGACTGAAATCCTTGAAAGAAGGAAACAACCTTAACAGGCAGGCATATTTTGCTGTCTCACATGGATTCAAATTTGTATTAAACAGGTGAATTACAATGGCATTCAAATGCACCTTTACAAATATTTTAAGGCTATTAAGTTTGCATCAAACTGAAAATCTCAGCCTCTTTCTGTGTGTCACTAGTGGGAGGAACTCTGTAGACTGTTAGGGTTGATGGCAATCTCTCAGTCTGCTCTGTAACGAGTTCTGAGCTCTTGACAGATATTATTCCAGCTTACTTTGGGTGGGGAACAAATGTGATGACCAAAGTGTCCTTACAATAACACAGAGAGGCTTAGAGAATTAGATGTCTAAAAATAATTGTGGTTCAGATGTTGAAATATATTATGCAGAGTATTAAGCTAGCTGGATATTGTTATATATTGTGTCAAGAATATACGATACAATGTGGTTTTGTACCCATGGGAATTTTGCTGCAGACTATCATTGAAGCAGGAACTGGAATATATTACTGTCTGGCATATGCTACAGAAAAAGATTTGGGCATATGTTGTATTTCCTTGTCATTTAATTTTTTCAGGAGCAGAGCTATGTCCAGAATGGAAAAGAGGAATCAAGTATAATTGAAATTTCATTGATTCTGTTTTATGCTAACAAAATGACCTCCAAACTGAAGCCAGTTTAGATCAAAACAAACCCTGTTGTAGATAGTACATTTGAGCACCGCAAACTAAAACTGAATGTACTCTGGGCATAAAGTGTTCTGAAGTGAAAATAATTCTACAACAATTGAAACTGGTGTGGATAATCCTGCCAGGGCCATGCTATTAGAGCTTTATAAAATGTTTCTGTATCGGGCTAAGAACTTATGGCTTGTTGGCTTGTTATAGGGGAGCACTTTTGTTGGTATATATTTGTTAATTAATTTTGCATCATTTGGCAAATGGGCAAACATTTCAGTGCAGGACCATATGTAATCACCCTTTCTGTAGCAAAAATCAAGAAGGTATTAAATAAAGCTGAAACAACCATTGTCAACACCAACAAAAATATAGTGGGTACTACAATGATTAGATACAACTGGTGCCATCCTCTTAAAAAAAAAAAAAGCCATCCCTGTCTCATTAAAATCCTTCCTCTGAAACCACTATCTGTTCCTTTACAAATGCTGTACTACAAAGGTGCTAAATTGCAGGGATCAAATTAACTCTCCATACATTAAGATTAGTGTTTCTCTGAAGTAAACACTGCCTTAAATGTTCAAAGTAAGAGCAGTGGCTTTGAAAAGGTGTTTGGGATAACTGTAATATTATTTTTTACCACAGCAGTATCCTGATGGCAGACACATCACAGCATGTCACCTTTTGGCAGATAATGGCTGGGCCGTAGTTTGCATCCCTACTGGCTTTGCTTGGGATTCCAGAATGTAAATCTGGGTAGAATTTGTATGGTTGTGTCCAAAGAACATTTCTGTGAAAGTTAATGGGAAATTCAGCAATAGTTTTTACCATTGGGAGGAAAAGTAGGAGACCATGCCAAATATGACTCAAAGCCAGTTCTCAATTTCCATTTAAATGTTAGTAGCCTGATACAGCTTAAAACCTTTTACTGCTTTAAAAGTAACACTTTGTCAGATGTGAGAAGTATGAGTCAACTTTCTACTGGCTAATTGTAAATGGCACAAACCAATATTTTAAGAACATTTGTGACTGATTTAATGTTACTTATTTGTTTAATTAGATGACCTTTAAATACAAGCCCAAATTATTTTATAAATATTTAGCTTTCCAATAAAGCTATATCCAGATATCATCCTTTTGATAGGAACCATCTGCAACATTTGAACTTTCTGCATGTTCAAATCCTTATTTATTCTTTTGCTTTCATTCTGAAAGCAATTCTTTTTTTACCAACGTTAACGATGCAGCACCTAAATGAGATCCCAACTCTATGGCATGATACAGTCACACAACAAATGTTAATGGCTCACTGCTCAGATGATTAAAGTCAAGGCCAAACACAGATAGCAACTTTGAATTAGACAACTGCTAAAATTCCTTGTAGGTCATGCACAGTTTGGAAATGCAAGTACTGTAGACGGGAGACAATAATCACACAGATAATATACTGATTTAGATTATGATAATCATTCCTTCTGAACTTAAGTTTTATACAGTAAAATCTGTGTATTCCAGGAAGAAAACCAGCCTGGCTGAACAGAGAGCTTTGGCTGGAATACAGGAAAAAAAGGAGAGTTTATGACTTTTGGAAGAAGGGGCAGGAAACTCAGGATGACTACAAGGACGTTGTGAGGTTATGCAGGGAGAAAATTAGAAGGGCCAAAGCCCAACTAGAACTTAATCTGGCTACTGCAGTAAAAGACAAAAAAAATGTTTCTACAAATACATTAACAACAAAAGGAGGGTTAAGGAGAATCTCCATCCTTTATTGGATGTGGGGGAAACATAGTGACACAGGATGAGGAAAAGGCTGAGGTACTTAATGCCTGCTTTGCCTCAGTCTTTAATGGTAAGACCAGTTGTTCTTGGGGTACCCAGCCCCCTGAGCTGGAAGACAGAGATGGGGAGAAGAATGAAGCCCCCATAATACAAGGGAAATGGTTAGCAACCTGCTACACCACTTCAACACACATAAGTCTATGGGGCCGGATGGGATCCACCCAAAGGTACTGTGGGAGCTGACAGAAGTGCTCACCAAGCCACTTTCCATCATTTACCAGCAGTCTTGGTTAACCGAGGAGGTCCCAGCTGACTGGAGGTTAGCAAATGTGACGCCCATCTACAAGAAGGGTTGGAAGGAGGATCTGGGGAACTACAGGCCTGTCAGCCTGACCTCGGTGCCGGGGAAGGTTATGGAGCAGATCATCTTGAGTGCCATCAAGTGGCATACACAGGACAACCAGGGGATCAGGCCCAGTCAGCATGGGTTTATGAAAGGCAGGTCCTGCTTGACCAACCTGATATCCTTCTATGACAAGATGACCCACTTGGTGGAAGAGGAAAAAGCTGTGGATGTTGTCTACCTGGACTTTAGTAAAGCTTTTGACACCATTTCCCATAGCATTCTCCTGGAGAAACTGGTTGCTCATGGTTTGGACGGGCATACTCTTTGGTGGGTAAAAAACTGGTTGGATGACTGGTCCCAAAGAGTTGTGGTGGTTGATCTGCTGGAGGGTAGGAAGGCCCTACAGGGGGACCTGGACAGGCTGGATTGATGGGCCAAGGCCAATTGTATGAGGTTCAACAAGGCTAAGTGCCGGGTACTGCACTTGGGTCACAACAACCCCATGCAATGCTACAGGCTTGGGGAAGAGTGGCTGGAGAGCTGCCTGGCAGAAAAGGACCTAGGGGTGCTGGTTGACACCCAGATGAATATGAGCCAGCAGTGTGCTCAGGTGGCCAAGAAGGCCAATGGCATCCTGGCCTGTATCAAGAATAGTGTGGCCAGCAGGACCAGGGAGGTGATAGTGCCCCTGTACTTGGCACTGGTGAGGCCGCACCTCGAGTACTGTGTTCGGTTTTGGGCCCCTCACTACAAGAAGGACATTGAGGTGCTGGAGGGTGTCCAAAGAAGGGCAACGAAGCTGGTGAAGGGTCTAGAGACCAAGTCTTATGAGGAGTGGCTGAGGGAACTGGGGTTGTTTAGCCTGGAGAAGAAGAGGCTGAGGGGAGACCTTATTGCTCTCTACAACTCCCTGAAAGGAGGTTGTAGCGAGGTGGGGGTCGGTCTCTTCTCCCAAGTAAAAAGCAATAGGACAAGAGGAAATGGCCTCAAGCTGCGCCAGGGGAAGTTTAGGTTGGATATTAGGAAGAACTTCTTCACCGAAAGGGTAGTCAGGCATTGGAACAGGTTGCCCAGGGAAGTGGTTGAGTCAGCATCCCTGGAGGTATTTAAAAGACATGTAGACATGGTGCTTAGGGACATGGTTTAGTGGTGGACATGGCAGTGTTAGGTTAACGGTTAGACTCGATGATCTTAAGGGTCTTTTCCAACCTAAATGATTCTATGATTCTATCAAGTTGTAACCCTCAAGTGAACAACAGGACATTTTGATAATCAGTGTATATACTAAATATAAAATCTGTACACATCACAAACCATCTTGACAATAAAAGTGTCAGACAAAACTCTTTAGCCTTTGAAAGAGCTGAACTGAGACTGGGGAGAAGAGGGCTGTATTTACTCATGCAGTGTGGGGTTATAATACATGGATAGCGTAAAGCTGTGATAAAGATTGGAAGATGGAATAGCAAGAGGTTTTTTTCCTTAAGCAATATAGAATATGTAGAATGCTTTAGATGACCAGAGAAAATATTTGCTTATGGCAGTAAAGAGAAACATCTGCTTTGCATAGCTTAATAAACAAATTGCTCATTCTGAAATCTAATAGACTTCTGCTTTGCACAGGTATATATTGACGTGTAACAATGCACATGAAATATATTTATTTGCTCCTCTCTATATGGAGTTAAAAGGCTTAAGATTTGCAAAAGTATCACAGTGAACAAAATTTCACCCACTTTTATTGTTTGTTGAACAGAATGAATTGCTTGGCATTACGTAAGACAAAACATGAAAACAAATACTGCCTCTCAGAGCCTACAGTAGAGAAGACAGGCTCTGAAATGACAGGACATACTGGGAAACCTTGAAACACAGTCATTAATTATCATTGTTAAGAGCAAGCCTTTAGGAAGAACTTGAGTGCAAACAAGAATGGGAAGACACTGTAGCATAAGGAGCTGCAGAGAGAGAGAAGTGAGATGAGTTGTTATTACAAGCTCAGCCATAGCAGCCCCTTGACACAATAGTGTATAGATATAGGCACACACCTTTGCCCCATAGCTAAGAATCATTTCTATATTGCATAAAACAGAGAAAAATTAATTATATCATAGGCATGGAAATTAGATTATGAATCTTTCAGTTAAAAGCTCCCAAAGAACCGTTACATTGTGAAAAATTATGAATGCCTTGGTGACCTTCAAACAGATTTCATCTTCCACTGTCTTCCCCTGTTCCTGTGCATTTTTGTGTGGATGTTCCCTGAGAAAAGTTTCACCAATTAGAACTGTACATTTAAGATACAGCTTGCAATACTCTAGATTATTCCATTCCTGAAGCATTTTTTTTTTCCCCCAGCAAAGAAAGTTTTCTTGGGATAGAAACAGAAATAGTGTGCAAAGATTTAAACAAATACCTCTGGAGCAAAATTAACCCCGTTGAGTCTAGGCGCCCAGTCGCCCGGTTCAGATAGCCAATGTGACCAGGCTGTGGCACACCACCAGTGAAGTTTGTTTCCACAGAAACATACACAAAACAAACCAATCAAGACACAGTTTAATATAACATTCTGCATCTGGCTTACATGAAAAAAAAACCCAAACAAACAACACTAATTTCTGTCAATATAACTGTTTGGCAGCCACTGTAAAGTCACCTGTAACTATCTCAAAATCATCATTCTGTTAGCAGCCTCAGTAGAAAAGAACCTAGATATTTATTTAGGTGATTCTCTTTCAGGGAACAAGTACCTTTTACCAATCAAAAGCTCCACTTTACTATTATCAACTTATTACAACCGGTATTACACAAGGTTTTGTGAGCTTCAACTATGGCACAGCATTCAGCTGAGTTAGATACATTAAGTATATATCCATGATATTCTTATTTTCCATGTCAGGACTTGAACCGTGTGTTGCTAACACAGTAATTAATCCTGTATTTCTCCAAAACACTTTTTTTCCCTAGTGTGAAATGCTACTTCCCTGTAAGAATAGTTATTTTAAAAATGTAACATATCTGCAGTACTTTCAGAGACCAGCAGGTTTTACATAGAGAACTGGAAAAGCAAAGTGTCAATGCTTTAGTCTAATAAAATATTTTCACCCTTATAAAAAACAAACAAACAAATACAGAAATGGTGGCAGCATGCCATGTGTTTTCCAGTACAGTCACACTAACTTTAGGCCTACCAACAGAAAGGAACAACATGCACTTCAAAAGTCTAAAGGAAATGCAGGAATGGAGATATGGCAGATGTTTTACAGAGCTCCTTTCAATTACTTATTTCAAGCTTGCTAGAAAGGAAACACTATAAGGTGGTAGCCGAGAGAATGTTTTCTTTTCAATTTGCTGTTTAAATGCAAGTTTGTATCTTACCTTTTTGCTGTGTTCTAATTAAGAGACTTTTATTTTCCCTTCTTATTTTTCTTCTGTTATGGCAAGCTGGTGTGATTGGGAATTCAACCCCATTGGGTAAGTCTCTGCTTACAGACCTAGGGAGGCAAGGTACCTTATGTACACTAGTATAGCTATTTATGCAGATCACATCAGTTTATTCAGAAGACTCATCATATCCCTGCAGAAGCTCAGGGCTTGATATGGCAGTGCTCCCATTTGTTAAGCATCAACCTTTTAATGCTTAAAGAGTAAGAATGCTTCCAAAGGAGAGCAACAGCAGAGAATAAAATTCCCAACCAAAAGGCAGGGAAAAAAAACACATTCAAACTAGACACCCCACCCTCCCACAACTAACCCACTGGCACAAAACTGATTAGCTGCCTAAGGCCACTGAGAACATAAACATAGGATGTTTTCCTAAAAGAAAGAGGAGTTACTTTGACCTTTTAATTTATAAAGAGAAACCACACACCCAGGTGTTGCAGCTCTGCTCATGAGGAGCAATTAGGATATAATCTGGGTTGTTTATTTTGTTGGGTTCAGAAGTCCACGCTGAAAGATCAAAAAAGACTTACAGTCACTCAGTAAGCTCTATGCATGTAATGCTTTTCAACTGGCTTTTGTGTTGGTACTGTCTAGTTATTTGTTTGGAAAGAAAAAAAACAGTCTCTCCCACTTGGGTTAGTCTGCTACAACAAGGCAAATTGTCCCTTCATGTTAAAGTTGGATTTTAAAGGAAAAGAAACTTGAAAAGAAATCTGTGCCTGTACAGAGAGCAGCAGCCATTCAGTTAAAGGTGTATTCTTAAAACTGATACAGCCAATCCTTTCTAGATGAATCCACTTTTATTAAATACTTTGTGACTTAAGGTATATTGTTATAAACAAACTTAGCAAAGAGATTGATTTAGTATACTTTAAACCAGTAACAGGTTTCAGAGGCTAGAACAATTCTGCTTGCTATCTAAAGAGAAGTATAAAAGAAAACATATAGGCCATCAATTACAACAAGTGCTTTAAGGGACGCTTCTGGACAACAGTGACACCAATGTCACAGCCAAAGTTGCACAATTACCTCTGCGTCTTTCCTAGAATGAAGGAGTCAAGTTTGCATGGCTCTTCTGACCCAAACTGTGCCAGCATGGCAAAGAAAGTTGGGCAGTATTTCAAACAAGCAATAAAAAAAATACTTCTCAGGCTGTCAGCATAGAACCAATAGTGAGAGAAATAGAATATGCTGTGGTGTTCCCAGCCTCTGGTATCTTGAATCTCTCCAAAGATTTATAGGTGCTGTCCTAACAGTACCGCCTGTTAGTGTGGTCTCAGGTTTGTTTAAAACAGTCCTAAACCATAGAATGTATACACAGTAGACCCTTTGGCCATGATATTGGTTCAAGGATAAATCTGACTGTAACAGTTTAAGTCAGTCAGTTGTGGTTTTTTGTTTTGTTTTGTTTTGGTTTTTTTTTTTAATGGAGGTGGAAGATAGTATTTAAAGAATGATTGCTTGTGTCATTTACCCAGGAAATGTAGGTCCCTCTGTGGGACAAGACCTATCATTTATTATATGGATGTGCAACTTTTAGCATATTGTAAGGTCTTGGACAATCTTCAAGCAAGAAAGAGATTCTTCCCCTCTACTAAACTGCTTGGTAGTTGATCTGTCATCAACTACTCGCAAGAGAGAAGGAGGGTAAAAATAGCCGTTCTTCACAACAAATTCCTTTCCAAATCTTTCAGATTCCCTGTCAATGCCTTTTCTGTGGCTACTGTTCTTGCAGCTACAGGGGACCTTGGCCAACAGGATGGCAGGCCAGCCATACAGTGGAAACTCTGTGAAATCTTGAGATTGGCACAGAAAGATGTCAAAACTCGCCAACGGAGTTAAATTACTGCAATGACTAACAACAGGCTGGGATACCGCAATCTGGTCGCTACTCTTGCAAAGACTTGTATACAACCTCAAATTAACACACTGTTAGCCTGATCCAGAAAAGACTGATATTAACGGAGACCTTTTTCCAGCTGATGTCACAGACCTTTGGCTCAGGAACTGTGAACAGCCTTGTTTGTGTGAGTAGGGTTTCTTTCACTGTGTGAACTTAAATCATGAAGGTTATGACAGCAGCACCTACCTGGGACATGTTTGGATATGGCAGCCAAAAGCCTTACCAAGGAATTAATACAGGGTGCTTTTTTTTCTTGAAATATTCTCTTCATTTCTAATGTTTGCTGACATTTAATCTTACATCAACAAGAAACTTTAAATAAAGACAAACTGGCTATTTGGTCTTGTCTTCGCTGTTCAGAAATTTCCTCTCTAAGGTTTTCATGGGAAGAAAATAAAAAACAAATCTAACATCTCAAATTTCTAGAACAACCCGTAAGCCTAGACATGTCCATTTCTTTTCTTTCTTTTTTTTTTTTTTCCACGAAAATTAAGCAAGTATGTTTTTCTAAAGGAAATGGCATATGAAAAATTTGGCACTGTAAGACCTGATTCACTGCAACATTGTCTTCTTCCATTCCATTCTAACACAAAGACCAGTGATGTAGAAATGTAAGCCCTCATTTTATATGACATTAATATTTTCCACAGCTTTGATACTCTAAGACAAAAATTACAACAGAATCAGTTCTGCTATCTTTAGGTTTAATGAAGAAAAACTTCAGCATTCTGTAAGATTCACAAAACTCTTTTTTCTTTCATCAGAGCTAAAAGCTAATTTGCCATGGCACAAACAGGAAAGAGAGAGAAAATTTATTTCTGAATGCATCTGTTGGTTATGAGCACAAATTAAGCTGAGTTTTTGTTCTTTTTAACTGATGGAAAAGTTTTAAATCTCAAAAATACAGTAAAAGCAGAAAATAAAATATGGCAGTTTCTTCAATATTTCATCCAAAAATAAATGTCCTGAACTTAAACATTAATTGCTTCATTTTTATATAACTGGAACATCTTTTCATTGTTTCAGTTTTGATTTTTGGGGGGTAAAGCTATTGTATAGATTAATGAATTTCTAGTCCCTAAGCCAATGGATGTCATATTCGGGGCTTGTTCCTCCTCACACTGCTGACTAGCATCCACTGTTGGAGGCTTCTGGAAAGTTACTTTTAACCACAAGTTATTGTACTAGCTGCAGGAATTGTATGGAAGATAGATACGGGAAAGAGGAGCTTTCTGCAGCATATATTAGAAAGCAAGTTGGATCTGATAGCCATAATAGTTATTCCTGGCCCTAATGTTTGTGAAAAGAAAATAATCTTTATAATGGATGTAAATTTTATACCATATTTTAAAGAAAGCCTACTAGTACAAAGCTACAGAGCTACAAAGCTGGTAGTAATTTAAAAAGAAAGGCAAGACGTAATTGAGAAACAGAAGCAAATTCAATTGTTTATTTCTTAAAACTTTAAACTACATCAGATGAGCAAAATAGCAAATGAACAAATAAGCAGATTAACAAAATCTTATTTTATCAACTATTTCACAGTCCAAGGTAAGTGGACACTACATGGGAAGAAAGAATTTGCTGCATAGATGGAGTACCAGACTAGGGTTCTGGAGATTTGGCTCTTACCTTTTCTACTGGCCTTCTGGGTTGCCTTCAACAAGCCACTTCCATAGCTTGTACCTCTATTTCCTAGTATGTAATGTGGATTTCCTCTGTAAAGCATTCTAAGATCTCTTGGTAATGCTCTCATAGTTAAATCGTATTGTTTTCATATTTTAGAATCATAGAATCATAGAATATCTCAAGTTGGAAGGGACCCATAAGGATCATCGAGTCCAACTCCCTGCTCCTCGCAGGACTACCTAAAACTAAACCATATGACTAAGAGCATCGTCCAGACACTCCCTGAATTCTGACAGGCTTGGTGCCATGACCACTTCCCTGGGGAGCCTGTTCCAGTGACCGACCACCCGCTCAGTGAAGAACCTTTTCCTAATGTCCAATCTGAACTGTCTGCCCTGACATGGCTTCATTCCATTTCCATGTGTCCTATCGCTGGTCACCAGAGAGAGGAGATCAGTACCTCCTCCTGCACTGCCCCCCTTGAGGAAGTTGTAGACTGCAATGAGGTCACCCTTCAGCCTTCTCTTCTCTAAGCTGAACAAACTAAGTGACCTCAGCCACTCCTCATAAGCCTTGCCCTTGAGGTCTTTCACCATCTTGGTCACACTCCTTTGGACACATTCTAATAGTTTGATGGCCTTCTTATATTGAAGCACCCAAAACCGCACACAGTACTCGAGGTGGGGCTGCACCAGTGCAGTGTAGAGTGGGACAATCACCTCCCTCCACCGGCTAGCTATGCTGTGCTTGATGCACCCCAGGACATGGTTGGCCCTTTTGGCATCCAGGGCACACCGTTGACTCATATTCAACTTGCCATCAACCCAAACCCCCAGATCTCTTTCCGCGGGGCTGCTCTCCAGCCTCTCGTCTCCCAATTTGTACGTATAACCAGGATTACCCTGTCCCAGGTGCAGAATCTGGCACTTGCTCTTGTTAAATTTCATATGGTTGGTGATTGCCCACCTCTCTAGTCTGTCCAGATCTCTCTGTAAGGCCTCTCTGCCCTCGAGGGAGTCCACAGCTCCTCCTAATTTAGTATCATCAGCAAACTTACTTAATGTACATTCGACTCCTGCATCCAGATCATTTATAAAAACATTAAAGAGCACTGGCCCTAAAATTGAGCCCTTACTGTGATCTTATCCTTTTTGAAGGCAAAAAGTAGTTTGGGCATGTGGGATATAATTTATCCCACAGCACTACCCTTGGGCAAATAATATTAACCCAGGGTTATGTGCAGTATCCAAAATGGGATTTAAGGCAGACATGCATCTAATCAACTGAGCTTTTGAAAACATTTGCTCAGAGATTGTTTAAAGCTCATAGGGGCCTCGGGCTTCAACAAAGGTGCATTGGCACCTACAGATCAACTTCTAGTGTGTACAAAAGCACCTAAGCACCTAAAACTGGACAGGACCAAGCAAGTCAGCACACCAGTGCATTCCATATATCATGGTGTGAGCATATGTCCTGCTGGAATCCTGAAACTAAATCTGCTTATTTCCATGAGGGATTCAATCCAGTGAGCGTTAACAGTCATACCTGTGAGAAGAGAGACTTGAATTTCAGTGCCTGTTTGAACTGCTGCTTATTTATTTTGTATTAGGCAGTCATAAAATGCATAAATAGACCATGGAGCAGTGACTGGAACCCACATCTTTATTTTAAGAGGAATGCTTTAACCCTAAGCTACTGCATTACAGTTGGTGTTTTTCTGGACACTAGTCCATGCAAAGTGGAAAAGCAACATTAGAATTGAGTAAGAAGAAAAAGAGAGATTATTTCACCTAACATGGCTCAAGCACTTTGTTGGACTGGAGATGTAGACCTAAATCCTCTTCAGGCAGAGGGATTTGAACCAAAAACTCCTATCACATTAGTAAGAACTTATGGATGAAAAGCGATCTCCACTTGCGTTTCACCTCTGTTTCACAGTAGTGATTCCTACTTCATTTGAATGAAGAAGATTTACCTTAAGTGTCTATAAATTCAAAGGAGAAGAAAGCATCTTCCTCTAGTACAGAAACACCACTTAGGTCTCCAACAGAGTGATAACCAGGTCAGAATGTTGTCTCTTAGATATACAGACAACAATCTAGATGCAACAGGCTGTAGCTGCTTCTAGAGGAGCCAAGCATCTGATATGTAGGGATCATGATGATGAACATCACAGTGCCAAAATCCTTTATTATGAACAGATTTTCATGGTAGTTATATTGCACAGAAACAGGAGCTCATTTGTAGACATGATGATGTCTCCAGACACCCAGCAATTTCTGGCAGTTCTGACAGTGATTCAGTTCTGATTCCAACTTTGTAACGCATACGTTTTCTCATAAAAATATGTAGGAAGAGTGTTTTAGACATCTTGCACTTCCCAGTAAGAAATGACATTCTGACAGTCACATAAAAGCATAATCAGTAACTACTCTGACATGAGTAAAACACTGTCCATGTCTATTTCAGGTCCTTAGTACCTTAATCTGCTGTCATATTTATTACAGGTAATTTCAAGAATGTTGCAAAAAGCCGTCAGTGAAGCGGGGGGGGGGGGGGGGGTATGCACATACATTTCTGAAGAGGTTGATTCAGTCAGGATTTGTGGCAGTATAAATTAAAACTTCCTGAGTTTTTATTATTGAATTATTTGTTTGAATGCCAGCTATCTGAGGTTATGATTCCTGGTAGAGTTCCCTGGTTTTCACATCTTTTATCTATACAGAAAATACCACAAAATCTGGCTCAATAAAAGATAAAGACAAGACTACTTGAAACTGATGGAGTATTCACCTTTTTGACACAATTTAAAGTCAGCATGAGCTCTACGAGTACACAGGCTGCAGAATTGGTCTAGGACCATTTAGAGGACATGGACTGTTAACTTAGCCTTGAGTGACAAACAGCATCATGACAGAAGAAGCCCTTTTGAGTCACAGAGCCTCTCCTTTTACTTTTTTTTCCTCCCTTTTCTATAAAGATTGATAATATCACCAGCAAAAGATCCCTTCCTCTAACTCAGCACCAGAGGAATAAGAGGAACTTAGTCTACCTATTCTGTTACCACCATTCCCAGCTAAATACCTTGGTGAGCCAAGCACATGCACACGTAGCTCCTACTTACCGCTGCCATAGCAGACCAATGTCCAAGACACCAGAATAAGGGTAGCTGAGGAGGTCCTCTTTTTCTCATCTGCAAGGATGCATTCTTCAGACTAATTGGTTACAAATGTTCACTTAACAAGCAAAGTTATTCATATGTTACAGTAATGCAAGAGTGAGTCTTGAAGACTTTAAATGTTGTTCACTTGTCTTTCTAAATCAAAATCAGAATCAGAATCAGAAAGGCGAAGGTGCAGCTGGAATTTAAACTGGCCACCGCCATTAAAGACAACAAAAAAAGTTTTTATAAATATGTCAGTGACAAAAGGAGGGCCAGGGAGAATCTCCCTCCTTTGTTGGATGCAGAAGGTAACCTGGCCACGAAGGATAAGGAGAAGGCAGAGGTACTTAATGCCTTCTTTGCCTCAGTCTTTAATAGTCAGGCTAGTCATCCTCGGGTTTTTCAGGCCCCTGAGCTGGGAGATGGAGATAGGATGCAGAGTGAAGCCCCGGTTGTCGAAGAGGTGGCAGTCACTGACCTGCTCCTCCACCTGGATGCCCACAAGTCCATGGGGCCAGATGGGATGCACCTGAGGATACTGAGGGAGCTGGCAGAGGAGCTGGCCAAGCCACTCTCCATTATTTATCAGCAGTCCTGGTCAACCGGGGAGGTCCCGGATGACTGGAAGCTAGCAAACGTGATGCCCCTCTACAAGAAGGGTCGGAAGGAGGATCCGGGGAACTAGAGGACTGTCAGCCTGACCTCGGTGCTGGGGAAGGTCATGGAGCAGATCATCTTGAGTGCCATTATGCAGCACGTGCGGGACAATCAGGGGATCAGGCTCAGCAAGCATGGGTTTCTGAAAGGGAGGACCTGCTTCACTAACCTGGTCTCCTTCTATGACAAGGTGACCCGCTTAGTGGATGAGGGGAAGGCTGTGGATGTTGTCTACTTGGACTTTAGTAAGGCCTTTGACACTGTCTCCCACAGCATTCTCCTGGAGAAGCTGGCTGCTCACGGCTTGGATGGGTACACTCTACGCTGGGTTAAAAACTGGCTGGATGGCCGAGCCCAGAGAGTGGTGGTGAATGGAGTCAAATCCAGTTGGCGGCCGGTCACGAGTGGTGTTCCCCAGGGCTCAGTGTTGGGGCCGGTCCTGTTTAATATCTTTATCGATGATCTGGATGAGGGGATCGAGTGCACCCTCAGGAAGTTTGCAGATGACACCAAGTTGGCAGGGAGTGTTGATCTGCTGGAGGGTAGGAAGGCCCTACAGAGGGACCTGGACAGGCTGGATCATTGGGCCGAGGCCAACTGTATGAGATTCAACAAGGCTAAGTGCCGAGTCCTGCACTTGGGTCACAACAACCCCATGCAACGCTACAGACTAGGGGAGGAGTGGCTGGAGAGCTGCCTGGTGGAAAAGGACCTGGGGGTGCTGGTTGACAGCCGCCTGAACATGAGCCAGCAGTGTGCTCAGGTGGCCAAGAGGGCCAATGGCATCCTGGCCTGTATCAAGAATAGTGTGGCCAGCAGGACCAGGGAGGTGATAGTGCCCCTGTACTCGGCACTGGTGAGGCCGCACCTCGAGTACTGTGTTCGGTTTTGGGCCCCTCCCTCCAAGAAGGACATCGAGGTGCTGGAGTGTGTCCAGAGGAGGGCAACGAAGTTGGTGAAGGGTCTAGAGCACAAGTCTTATGAGGAGCGGCTGAGGGATCTGGGGTTGTTTAGCTTGGAGAAGGGGAGGCTGAGGGGAGACCTTATCGCTCTCTACAACTACCTGAAAGGAGGTTGTAGTGAGGTGGGGGTTGGTCTCTTCTCCCTAGTAACAAGTGATAGGACGAGAGGAAACGGCCTCAAGCTGCGCCAGGGGAAGTTTAGGTTAGATATTAGGAAAAACTTCTTCACCAAAAGGGTGGTCAAGCATTGGAACAGGCTACCCAGGGAAGTGGTTGAGTCTCCATCCCTGGAGGTATTTAAAAGACGGGTGGACGTGGTGCTCGAGGACATGGTATAGTGATGGACTTGGCAGTGATTGATAGGTTAACGGTTGGACTCTATGCTCTTAAGGGTCTTTTCCAACCTTAACGATTCTATGATTCTATGATTCTATGAAAATCACCCAGCAATTATTATGAAAAAAAACCCCATGCAGTACTTAAAGCAAATGTCGTTTTTAATCTAGGGGAAATTTGTATCACAGAATTTAATGGAGTTAGTATTCTTTTCTTTTTTCTTTTTTTTTTTTTTACCAGAGCGCAAACCCTCTATATGAATGCACAGCATAGCTAAAAAAATCAAGGATTAGTAATAAAAGTAGAAGCCTTTTGCTGCTATGCTATTGATTTTTTCACTCATTTATGATCAAATAGTCATACCGTCTGACAGGTATTCAGTGCACTGTGTAAAACAAACTGCTAAGTCAAGCTCCTAGTGGATGTGCACACGTGACACAAATATACTACACTGGAAAAACTATAGGCAGAACGAAAAAAATCAGCATGCACTGAATGAGCATTAATTACTGTCTTCCTTAGTCTGCACTGGGCATTTCCAGGGAATTTCTAGAATTGCCACGCCCTGATGTACTTTCTGCAATTTGGTCAGCACAGGAAAACCACATAGAATCTGCTGAAGTCAGCTGCCCAGAATCAACTGAAATTTGAGTCCTGTTTATTCTCTAATTTTTGAAGCATTCGAGTTTTAGAGAGAAAGGATCCTCATAAAAAGAAATGGAAAATAAATTATTGTGAAAGGACGAGAGAGCTTGCTCTGTTCTTGCTTATGCTGTAGTTTCACAGGAGATGTCACTTAGTAATGCAAGCATTTTGTTAAGCTTTTAATTGAGATTTATTTGGTTTCTTCAAAATAATGATAACTATAGAAAAAGAAACCAGTGATCATCTAAATTGATCCCTGCATCAGATCAGGTCCACCTAGAACAACCCAACTAATGTCTTTCTAACTTGCTTTTGAAACTTCCCATGGAAAAGATCATACAACCTACCTGGTCCTTGTAATGCTCATCAAAAGCACCAAACATTGTGTCTGTAATAATGATCTCCTTTGGAGGATATATAACAGCTACTTTGGTAATATTCTTTCCAGTTATGAAAACGTTAGTATCTTTCAGACTTGAAAAAGTGCCATGCAAAAATAGTTTTTCTTCTCACATTTTGCATAGCTTTTAATCCATTAAAAATCTTTATAATCTCACTCCTGATACCCAGATTTCTAGAAGAGGACTTCCACACCTGAGGAACTTTTTATAAGCCAGCTGAAAGTCTAAGTAGGAGAAGCTGAATAATCCTGCCCTAAGAGTACTTAAACACACACGTAGCTTTAAATAAATGTACAGTCATATTGAAATTTATTGGAATATTAAACACATGCATAAGAAATTGTCTGGTTGACTGGCAAAGGGCTCAATGATTTGTAGGGCCAAGCCCAGTTTTTCTTGAAGACTTCTAATACATTAGAGGGTCTTATTTATAGATAGCGTTTTCTATGTCATTTTACTTAGCAAAACACATTGTGTTTTGGTGAGTTGACTTGCATTTATTTCCCTGAAATTAACCTCAGTAATTATCTCTTCATAGATACGACTTGCACATTTGCTCCTGTTGTAGAGGACAATACTTTTTACATATTAGCTGATATTCATTGATTTGCTTTTGTCAGAAATCCAGGCTGGACATAGTCATTCATGGTGCCAGGCCACTTCCTACCCCCAAATCTGTTCAGTGTTCAGAAAGGAGATCTACACGTGTCAGCCATCAATCAAAAAACTGAGGAGAGGACATCCCAGCCATCACTTCTCTGCAGATGCTCCATGTGGGGAATAGGATAGGTTGTTTTCAGGGCCCACAGAACTGTGCATTTCTGAACAGACCTTCAAGGACAAGTTTCCATTTTGGAGGAGGTATGGCTTTTCCCTAGCTCCCATTTGAGGATACTAAGCAATTGCAAGAGAATGGAAGGATACTTCTTCTGAAAGCCACCAGGGAGCAATTTGTCCAATGGAGCTGTGCATAAGCTCCCAGTTTTAGATTTCTGGAGGAGCACCTTTTACTGCAAACTGTAGAGAAAAAAAGAGCTTTATTCCCCACACACACACACTCACACAGCTCAGAGCCTAATGTTTTTCCTTTCAGCAGTGAAAGAAAAGGGAGCTGACTTCTGGTGGCTTATCTGATGATGTGATTTGTTGACAAATTTGAATCCATGTCCATAAGGAACCAGGACAAAAAAGACTGTTTGTTTGGTAATTAAATTGTATGGTCTGAGTTAATATATTATTTGTAAATGCTTTTTTAATTTTTCTGGGTAATTGCCATTCAGTTACCATGAATCTAACTAGCTGACTCCCATGCCTAGAGTTTTTTGTAGGGAGCATTTTCTTGCCACTTTAAAAACAAACTAACTAACTAACTAAATAATAAAATTGTTAATTAATTGAAGAGTTTTGCTGCCTTTTGATGTATGCCTGACACAAGCACCAACAAGCCAAGCTGATGTGGGGCAGGCTGAAGCAAGGGTCACTACTGTTTTGTTAAATCGTTTGTACAACAGACTCGCAGAACTTCAGAAAACATTAAAAGCACTAGTGTTGAATGCCTCAGAAATTAAGCAAATATTTTTATCCCTGTATCATCTGTGGAAATTGTAGTTTGGCCTATCTATTCATCCCTTCCATATGCTCTCCTCTGCTTAGACGACATTTTGTATTAAGTAGTGCTTTTCCACAGACGACAGTCAACATTTGCCACAACTAAGTAACTTGCTCTTTGCTGTTTATATTTCTATCATTCAGATACACAAAAAAGGCTCCAAGATTATATTCTTTTCCTGATAATCACATGAATAGGATAACTTGGTGATTCAGGGCTGGAAGGAATAACAGAGGCAAGGCAGCATCACAAGCAGAGTAGGACAGAATGAAATGGAGGTGCCTCTCCTTTTTTTGCCTCCTCCCTCCATTCTTTGGGTGCAAGATGCTCTTGTATGCTTTTGAAAACTGCTCAGAATGAGCTTATATCATATATACAGGCTTCTACTGCTTGTTATGATTAGTAACGTCTCTTGGTTTGGCAGATTCCAGCCCAGTTTAGGGGCTACGTATTCCTGAGCTGCACTGAAAAAACTGCAGCAGTTTTTTTAAATATTTAGAAATATCCAAGGAAGGTATTTTACCAATTATTAGCATGCAAAAAACAATTATGTGTGTCATTTTCAAAGTTCCTTGCTTTTAACTGCATGTAGGGTACATGAAATGATGTCAAGTTTAGGGAATCTGGTATTTAGGAGCTAATTATTATCATCAGTAAGTGGCAACATGGTTAAAATCTGCAATAATTTGGACCTGTGTGGCCAGTTGTTACCCACATGCTGTAAAGAAAAATAATCTCTTTAAACCTAGCAGAATGGATGACTGCTCTTCAGAGAGCTGCTTAAATCTTTAACATGCTGTAAATATTTTAAATAATGCTAGAAAGAAGAGACCATATTGTTATCCTTTGTGTTTTGATCTTAATAAAAAACTAAACAATCTGCTAATAAATATAGAACTAATTAAGCTGCATTTCCAAAACCATAATCAGCAGCTGGAGAATACCTCCTAACAGAAGAAAATAATCTTTAAAAAGATCACAATTCAGCAATAAGCTGACTTTGAGGGACTTGTTCTTTGATACAGAGCCTAGCACAGCAGTAGAGCCTTGCTGTTCTTTCTGAAATCCAGGACTAAATAATAAGGGGTGTATCTAGCTGGGAAATTATATGAGTCACAGTGTTCTTACTAATAACATTAAGGGTACTAGTATGCCCTAAGCTATGAAGTGCTTAGGAAAAAATCCCACATATTTCAGCTGACTCCATTCACATTTATTTTTTGTCTTCACAGTATCTTCAATGAGACATATTTGTCACATATATGTGAAAAGGTATGGTTAAAGTCTTCAGAAAGGTGGTATCCAACCCTGCACAGCACTTCTGTGGAAACACAGGTGGAATGTACCCTATAAGAGATACTGTGCTACATATCTCCTGAATTATACCATACATAGGAAGGCTGACAGGTGCCCAGCCTGGCTTGCAGCAGCTCCCGCACTGCCCACTCAGCTGGAGGCACAGGGAGCTGTCCCTTGCTTCCCAGCCCTGCCCCATACTTCTCAGCTAGCAAAGGGCTCGCTTCCATCACCCTTCCTCACGCTGAGAGGTGCTTACTCACAGAAGTAATTCCAGTGACTGCTACAAATTAACTGACAAAGAAGAGGCAATGTGTGAGCTATTCACTAGCTCAGAGGGAGCCCAGCTGGCTACCCTGGTTGCCTGTGGTGAGGCAAGCATGTTCAGCTGTTGGGCTGATGTTCCTAGCTGTCAGCTCTGTTTCAAATAGCTCCACAAGCAATGCCTAGAAGTGACTTCTTTGCTCCCTTCCAGTAGCACTCAAGGAAGATGGAGCTTAGCAGAGCTGCAGAGTTTTGGTTTGGCTTTGTTGCATTTGTAAAAGGGATCTTGGTTGGATCCAGAAAGAGTACTGAATAATTAGCTCCTTTCAGGGTATGCATCCCTGTTCATAAAAAAGCTTGTTTTGGTTTTGTCTCAGTTACATCCCATACAAAGACCTTTTCCAGTAAATTAATAGATACAATTCAAAGATACAAAGATGATCTTCCATATTTAAGTACCAAATTATCTCTATTTCTGGAAATCTTCCTCCAGGGAACAGGAGCTTCAATGTCACAAATAAGCCAACACCTTGTTTCAGCTGAAGGTTTGGATCCTGGGAATAATTAGTGAAAATGTTTGTAGTGTATCTTCAGAATAAGAGAAGAAGTTGTATAAACAGTTATAATAAGGGGGGGGGGGGGGAGAATTCATTACCATCAGCATTATCCATTACAAGGAAAACCCACAGGTGTATTAGTTTATGTGGAGGGAGCATATATCAGAATGCACAAAGTATTTCCTCAGAGCCTTGGTAGCTTTCCCCATGGAAAATGTAGGCTTAGATGAGATTGAGTGGAGGAAAAAAAGAAAGAATTCTACATAGACCTGACTAACATTTGACTCTTCCTGGCAGTTTCTGACAGTTTTGTTCTCAGTCATTCATATTTATAGGAGTATTTAAGTGGTCTGCATTCATGGTAGTTCTGTATGAAATGAGAAAGAAAAACAAATCCTCTAATATTAAAGTAACTCCTTGAAAATATTGCCTTTTTAATTATTTTTGTGCCGCAGAGTATGCAAAACTGGCTGCCAGCAGACCACATACTAAACATGGTCAGTGTCCAACCCATGCACATAGCTATTTATGGCACTGCAGCTCAATGTCTGGGGGTCTGTAGTCTCCTCTAGCTGACCTCTGTAGAATGCATTTTTTTTTACTTATTTCTTCTTTTTTAATAGCTGTATTTATCAAACAAAAATCACACAGATATTTTCAAATTTGTCATACATACGTTATTCACAAATCTCTCTGTAATTTCTTTGTCAGACATAGCATAACCATAAACATATTCCAAGAGAATAGTTGTAATTAGCATTTTAAGAAGAATAAACAATTTTCTTAATTGTCTGCTTGAAGCGCAGCATTCAGACAGCTTTGCCAGTACATCCATGAGAGAGAAACACATCCTACTAATCTAAGTAACAGGGCAAATCCCAATGACCAAATCCTGCCTGGTCCCACAATTTATATGTCTGTATACAAGATGACCTGTGTGGTCCTAAGAGCTGCCATATTTTGATTCTGTTTCTTAAAAGAAAAACATAAAACATGGTATATTCCAGCTAATCATTACTTATTGCCAGTGGCAGTGCTAGCCTAGCCAACCCTTCATTCTTCTACCAGATCTCAGAGAGTGAGGACCATCTTACTCTTCCTGCGGACTAGCCTCCACCTGGGCAAGGCACTTGGCCATTCTCACTAGCGATTCTGTAGGCTGGATGGAACCAGGTCTGGCTGAACTAAATTTTGGTTATCTTGGACTCATTTTGCACGTGTCTGTTGTTATATCTGACCTAGAAACACAAAGTGGGTTTGAAATAAAAAAGAAATGCTGAAACAAGCATTTTATTAACCTCTGCTAAACTCTGCTTGTGTTCTTTTCCAGTTTTGGATGCTTAGTTGGAAAGGAGTGTGCACAGAAGAGCCGAGGAATATGTTCCACATGCTACCAAATCCCACTACAGGCAGCTAAAATAGTATTCTAGCTTTATATGTCTTATTCCAGCTACATATGGCACACAGATGAGTTACACCTCCTTCAGTCTTGATCTTTGACAACTTAAGGGCTTATTTTATACCTCATTCTATACATGAAATTAGAATAATATTAGTATTTGGACACTTTTAAAATGACATGGAGGTACATTAAAAGGTGAAAAATAAAGACAAATACAACAATGGTGATTTTGCAGATTTCTCAGAAGAAAACAACTGTAATGACGATTTTTTTTTTCAAGCTTTAAGACACACCTCATCTTGTGTACTGTGTGCAGTTTTGGGCGCCACAGTACAAAAAGGATACAAAGCTGTAGTAAAGATAAGGGCTGGCGACCGGAAGATCACGTGCTGTACGGAAAGAGTTAAGGGTCGACCCTCCCTTGTCTCCGCCCCTTATAACATGACACACCTACTGCTGGGGGTATAAAGCCCGGGTCGGCTGGAGATCTAGTGGGATAACCTTGATGTGTAGTGTTTGCTACACAGTGGTGACCCCGACGTGATCAGGCAACAGCGATGGAGCTCGCGGAACTCATAAAGGTACTAAAGTCGGTAACGACAAGGGTGCTCAAGCGGGGGTTTGCGGCAAGGCGGCGCCGACCTGCTGCACGTGGTGTGCTGATGGGGCAGGAATCTCCTGGGAACGAAAAGCCAACAAGTTTAGTTTCGGAGGGGACCCAGGCTGGCTGGGAAGGAGTGGCCTGTGGGACACAGACGGAACCGTTGTTACTGGGGGCTGAGCCAACGGAGGAAGGGGAGGTGCAGGGAGACTATGGTGCAGCGGGAACAAAGGAGTCGGGAAAGGTGTTCCCGATACAAGTGGGGAGTTTAGAGCGGCCGCCCACGGAACCTTCGGCACCTCCTGCACCAGCGGATCTGCCACTTCCTCAATACCCCTGGGGCGAGTTGCAACAATGTGTGGAAAGGGAGCTGACTGATAGGTTGCTGGATTGGGTCCCGGGGGCTGATGTGGGATCCCAGCAGTATCGTGAACTACGTGAAGGAAGATGGCGGGAAGGAGAAAAAGAAGGCAAAACACCTGAGGACGCCCCATTGTATCCCAGTGATCGACGAGTGCTGGACACACAGAGAGCGGAGCGCAGGACATCGAGGGGGTGGTAGGGCTCCCCCGGCACTGTCAGTGATACCTGAGCCACCAGAGGGAACCCCTATCCCTGGGGCAATGGGAAATCAAACTGGTATTCCCTCACAGTGGAGGGAGCCTGTACACGATTACCCCATGAGCTCTGATAGCAGTGAGGGCGAAGGGGGTGACGAGGGATCCTCGATTGTTGCTCATCCGCCCCCGCTTCCAAGACGGACTAACGAGGTTTCAAGGGAACTCGAGGCATTGATCAGCCGATTGAGAGGGGTGGTGGCAAATGCGGAAAGTCTTATGCCAGGGGGAATGCCGAAAGAGAGGGCAAATGGGACGGATTGGCAGATGATTGCAAAAAATTGTGTCTTGGAAGGAGTGCGATTCCAGGCCCCTCCGATTCAAGCATTTCCTATCCGAGCAGCCCCAGGTGGAGGATATGAGTGGCAACCGTTAGATGCAAAGTTGGTGAAAGAATTGGTCACAACGGTGAAAAGTCATGGATTAAATTCCCCAGAGACCCAAGTCCTATTAGACTGTGTTTTTGCAACGCCGCTTGCACCTTTTGATATCATTCAGTTGATGCGGGCCGTATTGACCCCCTCGATGATGGTATTGTTTAGGGAGGAGTGGAGGAATCGGTGCACCCAAGTTGTTATTGAGGCGCAACAGGCCAACCATCCCATGGCAGGAGTGACTTTAGAGCAGCTGATGGGTGAAGGGCAGTTCGCAACTCCTCAGGCACAGGCTCAGCGAATGCGGGGGCGCGATTTTGCTGCATCTTCGAAAGCTGCCCAGGAAGCAATACGCATCATCGCAGCTCTTGATAAAAGGGAGCCTCCATGGGTCCAAATACGGCAATCGTTAAGTGAGCCCTTCACAAAGTTTTTAGACCGGCTGCAAGCGGCGCTCCAGGTTGCTCGACTTCCTGAGCAGGCTAAGGAGGCAATATTGCTTGACTGTGCACGTACGCAAGCAAACCCACAAACTGCAGTGTTGCTAAGACAGTTACCCATAGGGACCACGCTTTCACAGATGATTCGTTATGTGCTGGAACAGGAACAGGCGCAAAGTATGCAACCGGTAGTGGCCGCAGTCCATGCGGCCTGCCGCGGCGCACGACTTATGTGCCATAGGTGTGGGGGGCAAGGACACATGGCGCGACAATGCCCTTCAAAAATAAACACCCCCGGAACAGGGGAAGGAAAGAGAGACCTACGATGCTGGCGCTGTGGGCGACTAGGCCACAGAGCTCGACAGTGCAAATCGGGGAGTCAGCAAAGGAGACCGGGCTGGGGAAACGAGAAGAGGGGATGGCTGAGGGCCGTGCCATCCCCACCTGCCCCAGTGATCAGCTCAACAGGCCCGACGACAGCAGCGCAATGTATGGCACAGGGAGTCTCTCCTTCCCCGGGACCAGCACAGTCGCCTGCGGTCCCAATGATGCAATATCCAACTCAGCTGCCTTGGGGAGATGGGAGCGCGCAATAGAGGAGGCTGGGGATAGAGCCTCGCCGTATGTGGCACTCACCCTAAACATGACCACACGACCAGAAGTAGATATTATAGTTACCCCATGGCTCCCAGCGTTGGGGGGAACACCACGCCTCGTGTTAAGAGCCCTTTTAGATACAGGAGCGGATGTTACAGTAATCCCATCACATCTATGGCCAGATGATTGGCCACTCGAACCGAGAGGTTCGCTGCAAGGCGTGGGAGGCATGCAGACCTCGCATCAAAGCAGGAACCCAATGCAAATTATGTTGAAGGATCCGGAATCTGGACAAGCTAGGGTAGCATGGTGTAACCCTGTCATTGCTGAGTTACCCATTGTCATCTTGGGACGATGTTGTTTGCAGAAGATGAATATAGTGCTGCGTACAAATTTATCATAATGGCCACTGCCTGTGTCCGCCCATTAAAACTCACCTGGTTGACAGATAAACCAGTGTGGGTAGAGCAGTGGCCATTGACAGAGGAAAAGAGGGCGGCTGTTCGACAATTGGTACAACGAGAACTTGACGCAGGACACATCGAACCCTCTACAAGTCCCTGGAACACCCCCATTTTCGTGATAAAGAAAAAATCGGGAGCGTGGCGACTGCTACATGATCTACGCGCAGTTAATGCATGTATACAAGACATGGGTCCGCTACAAGCGGGCCTTCCTTCTCCGGCCATGATTCCACCTGACTATCAAATAGTGGTTATAGATATTAGAGATTGCTTTTTTAGTGTTCCCTTGCATGAAGAAGATAGAGTACGCTTTGCCTTTACTGTTCCTGAGCCTAACAATCAACACCCGTGCGCCAGATATCAATGGAAGGTGTTACCCCAGGGCATGAAAAACTCACCAGTCTTGTGTCAAATTGCTGTAGCTGCTGCGATACGCCCTATTCGAGAAAATTTCCCTACGGTCATCATTTTCCATTACATGGATGACGTGTTATTGGCGTCCAACCAAGAGGAGTTACTGGAAAAGGCACGCGTGCAGCTGATAGTCAGTTTGGAGCGACATGGGTTACACATTGAGCCTCGGAAAACACAGGTAGGGCGTGCAGTAAAGTATTTAGGTACTCAACTGAGGCCACGAAGCGTGACAGCACAATCATTTGAAATTCGGACTACAGTGACAACACTCCATGAGGCGCAAAAATTAATTGGACAACTATTGTGGCTTAGAAACTTTATTCCAATATCTGAGGCAGAAATGACTACCTTATATCAACTCCTGAAAGGAGGAGATTCCCCCCTAGCTCCAAGGACTCTTTCAAGAAACCATCAGGAGATTCTTAGGACAATTATGGAGCGAGCCCAGCATTGGGGTCTCGCTCGATTTACACCTGAACAACCAGTCACTGCCCTGATTTACATGACCGATACCGCTGGCCATGGTTTACTAATTCAAAATAATGGTGAAAAAGGCTGGCCTTTTGCTTGGTTGTATCAAGGCAAACCAAAGACGGCTTTAATTTCTTGGCCAACATTATTATCCCAGCTTATTCTCCGCTGTCGGAGGCAAACTCAACACTTAACAGGGAAGGACCCGGAGGTCATCGCATTGCCCTGTTCTTTGGCACAGTGGGAGTTGGTACTTCCACAAGTGGGGCTCCTGCAAGCGGCGATAGCTGAATTTACGGGTCGTATTGAAGGTCTAAGACCACACCCCTGTGGGGAGATAATCCAGGTACTCCATTTTTTGCCAGCTAGTGCCATAGTTGAACAACCCACCGGAGGCCGCACGGTTTTTACCGACGCGTCATCGATTACTGGGAAAGCTGTCGTTACATGGCAGGAGGATGGTCAGTGGACCCACATTAGTTATCAAGATCAAGGGCAATCCGTGCAGTATCTTGAGGCCAAGGCGGTATGGATGGCTCTCACTCAATGGCCCGAAGAGGCCTTGGATCTAATCACAGACTCTTGCTATGTATATAAGTTACTGAAGAAGTGCCGATGGGCACTTGGGGCAACGTCAGAGATTGCCGGAATGTTGCTCACCGCACTGCAAATGAGAACCGCTCCTGTCTGTCCTATCCATGTTAATAGTCATAGTTCCATACCGAGTTTTCTTTCTGCTGGGAATGAAATAGCGGACAGCTTAGCAAAGAGCGTACTGGCGGTTGAAGAAACTTCTAACCTAAGGCGAGCTTTCCGCCTGCATGAGCTCCTCCACTGTGGAGCTCGTGGTTTAGCTAGGCTCGCTGGCATTACGTTGCAAGATGCTCGCTCTGTGATTGCTGCTTGTCCTGTGTGTTCCAAAGGTCCCCTCTGGGAGGCAGGGGTAAACCCTCGAGGGTTGCAGCCCAACCAAATATGGCAGTCTGATGTTACGATTTATGAACCCTTTAATCCACGTAAGTATCTGCATGTCACAGTTGATACCTGCAGTGGAGTTATTTTAGCCACTATGCATGCTAAACAAAATGCTCTCTCAGTTATTTTACATTGGCAGGACTGTATGGCGCAACTTGGCATCCCACAAAAAATTAAAACAGATAATGGAGCGGCATATGTCAGCAAGAAGACAAAGGACTTTTGCGCGCGCTGGGATATTCAGTTGAGTCATGGCATTCCCTATAACAGTACGGGCCAAAGCATTGTAGAACGCGCGCACCGCACGTTAAAAGAGTTACTCGACCGACTTAGGGAGGGGGAAAAGATAAGCCCAGGAACAGGGGTTCCCCCTCCCCTTGACCCTCCCTTATTTCGGGCACAGCGTCTGTTGACGACGGCACTAATTACCTTAAATCATACCATTCGAGGGAACACCTATAAAACCCAGACTGCAACCCAGGCACATTTCCGGCTCGATGAGAACGAAGGGCCTTACCCTTTGGTTCAAGTACGGGACCTGCAAACCCGTGAATGGGGGGGCCCTTATTCCCTCCGTTGCTTGGGACGTGGTATGCGTGTGTGCAAACCGAGAAAGGGACGCTAGAATGGGTACCCAGTCGAAATATTAGACCGTATAGACATTAATCAATCTATTGAGTCTTATCTTGACAGGTTACCATTTCCCTATGCATCCTGATGGTGTGGGGGAGTAATGAGGGAGCCGCGACGAACTACTGGCTGGACTGGGCAAAATCTATGAACGTAACGGATGCGTGCCTGTATAAGTCTTACCATATATCGATTATTTTACACGCAGCTTCCCCAGCAAGATCCAGAACTACTGGAGCTAAGGGAGGGGGAAATGTAGTAAAGATAAGGGCTGGCGACCGGAAGATCACGTGCTGTACGGAAAGAGTTAAGGGTCGACCCTCCCTTGTCTCCGCCCCTTATAACATGACACACCTACTGCTGGGGGTATAAAGCCCGGGTCGGCTGGAGATCTAGTGGGATAACCTTGATGTGTAGTGTTTGCTACACAAAGCTACTAGAGAGTGTCCAGAGGAGAGCCACGAAGATGGTGAAGGGTTTAGAGGGAAAGCCCTACGAGGAGCGGCTGAAGTCACTTGGTCTGTTCAGCCTGGAGAAGAGAAGACTGAGGGGAGACCTCATCGCAGTCTACAGCTTCCTCAAGAGGGAAGGAGGAGGGGTAGGCGCTGATCTCTTCTCCCTGGCGACCAATGATAGAACCCAAGGGAACGGTAGGAAGATATGCCAGGGGAGGTTTAGGTTGGACATTAGGAAAAGGTTCTTCACCCAGAGGGTGGTGGAGCACTGGAACAAGCTCCCCCAGGAGGCAGTCATGGCGCCAAGCCTGACAACATTCAAGAAGCATTTGGACAACGCCCTCAGACATATGGTGTGAATTTTGGGGTTGTCCTATGCAGGGACAGGAGTTGGACTCGATGATCCTTGGGGGTCCTTTCCAACTCAGGACATTCTATGATTCTATGATTCACGCTTAATTCAGATAAAATGCAATGGCCTTCAGTCCCTGTTGTCGGTGGGCATGAACTCCACAGTGTAAAGATTTCAGCAAGTAGCACTGCATCTCAAATCAAACAGCTTGTCTCATTGCTGGTTGGTGATTGTGGACATTATCTGCCACTGCCTTTTCTTTATAACTGAGATTAGTGTTTTACAACACTGCCAAGTTCTGCAGTTCGGAACTGACATATAGGCAGAGGCATCTGAGCCATCACTGACATTTGGCATTCCTTGCCTCATTTCTGGCAGAGCTGCCTCTCTGGTAGTGACATTCCTGGCCCAAATCTCTCTCAATGAAAACACTGGCAAATTTCCCAACACCTTGAATAAGAACAGAATTTGGTCCCATGACCAGAAGATGCATGTGCATCTCTCATCATACTGTAAACAGCAAATGGTCATGATTGCTATCTAGCGATCCAAAGTGAGGGGCTGGTGACATCTGAGAGTGAGTTGATTACATTAACACTCAAAGGCATAGACAGAACTTATTTACAACACCAGAAAAGATAACGCCTTGCCTAAGGGAAATCATACAAGACAAAATCTATTCCAACTACCTTAAAATATTCCTTCTCTGATTCAAGTCATCTGCTTACCACGGGGGGGGGGGGGGGGGAAGCAACTTGAAAACATTCCTCCTTGCTGATCAAAAGACAAAAACATTACATAAGTGATTGCTAAAAGTATAAAAAAAATTTAGACTATTTTTCATTAAAATCCACCTGTGCAATTCATTTCCCTGAACATTCTTTGGAAAGAAAACAGCCCAAAAAGAAAATCCTTAAAATATATTTTCTACTTTTTGTACATTTTTTAGAAAGGGTTTTCTTTATTTCATTCTGGATGAGTCAATGTAATTCAGCATTTATAAAACTGCAGTGCAGGAAACTTTTCACAAAATCTTAGAGCAGTAAGAGGCAAAACAGAGACACTGTTTTAGAAGCAGCAGGTACCATTTCTAATCTAGGCCCTGTACTGAAGGTCAAAACTTTGCAATGGAACAATTAATAAAGGAAGCCATTAAGGTCTGATTGTTGCTGCTAAAAAGGAAGGTTGAATTTCAGTCCTTTGAAGTAACTGAGAATGATTCAGGCCTCATTACAAGAGATATAATCTACATTCATACATTTATGTTAGTGATCCAAATCTATTGGGACAGATTGAATTCCATTAAATAGTGCATCTTTCCTGTGGAACTTTTCTCAGGCTTTCTCAGGCTAACCTAAGAGGTGACCCAACAATACAAAGTAGTGGGGTATTTAGGGATTCAACTGTGCTATAAAAGAAAGGCTATACAGAAAGCAGAAAAAAGAACAAGATATAATCTAAAAAGCTATGTCAGCTTTTCATTTGGACTCTGTTTTGTAAATGCCCTCCCTGTCATCACACGGGATTGAAAAGGACTCTATGCATTGTAGTAGTTTTAAATACTGCACTGAATATTGCACCTGCCAGAAGCAGATTTAATATGAAATTCTGGATATGTGGGTTTTGTTCTTAATCACAAGATATTACAACCAACATATAGCCAATCACTAGCTAGAAATAGGTCTAAGCAGAACTCTTCTTGAGAAGAGTAAATTCAAGATGGTACCTATTTTTTTAAAGGATTAGGGGTTAAATATATCTGTTTGACCCCCACACTGCTATTTTCTCCTGCCACCAGAGATCCTAAAATGCCAATTCATTGTATTTTCCAGCATTTGACAGGAAAAAAAGAAAAAATGAAAGGCTTCTTCAAATGTATAGTTTTAAGACATTATGGTAATTATTTATGATTTAAGCCATTGGAATCAAAAGAACTTCAATTTTAGAAATAACATGTTGTACCTTTCCTGACCTAGACAGCAAGTGAACACTGACATCAGCTTTGTAGACGTATATGTAAGCTGCCAGGCATTCATCAGAGTAGGCTTTTGCTTTTCATTTTGGTTTTATTTCTTTTTTTATTAGTTGCCACAAAAGGAAAGTCTAAATCAGATTCACCCAAAAATTTTCTGAAATGCTTTGCACACAGTGCAAATACATGCAGAATAAATAATCTGAAGTACCATAAACAACATCATAAAACATATTGATTCTAACATTAAATGGTTTCATATTTAAGGCTGTTTTTAAATGTCACCCCTCAGAAGCTGAACACATAAATTTAGGAGCCAACGCTCTCCAGAATAAACACCATAATTGGAGAAAATAATTTCTAATTTCTGTTGTGAAGTTAACAATATATTTAACACCCTAATCTAATGAATCAGTCTAATTTTAGAACTATTATTTTTTCTTTTCTGCATTTTCTGTTGTTTAAATTAAGATTGACTCCAAATGCCAAATGTAATTGCATAGGTGGTTTTCCATTGCATTCCACTGATGTGTGTTATTAAACTGCCTCTACTTCAAAAAAGTTCTGGTTTTACGTATTGAGTAATTCACTTTGTTTCTGTACCGCTTCACTTCTCCGCTACTCCATTCTCTTAGCGAATGTTCCACCTACTTGCATTCCAAAACAGTTATTTTACAATACTAAATACTGAAACAAAATTTAATGTCTTGCATGCTGCCCATATCCTGTCAGTCCCTGATCCCTTATCCTCATGTTAAAAGATAGTACATCATATGGAAGATGCCTGTTAATTACTGGGAAAGTTGACAGTTCAGTGATGGGCTAGAAATATGAATCTGTCATAACATTCAGTATGTGAAATGACAAATCCATTATGAGAGATGGAATCAAAGGAAAAACCAACATATGCCCCTCCAAGAAAATAATAGCTTGAAAAATTGCTTTAAAATAGCCTTGAAAATGGAAAAATTGTTTTTTTCTGGCAAAGGAAACTGCATTAGTTTTAAAAAAAAAAAAAGCAAAACAGTCAGATTTTATGGGGAAACCTTTGCAATCCCAATAAAGTCCCTTTTGCTTTGAAGTCAGATGCATTATTCAGTAAATGACTCATGTTAGCAATTAGAAAATGGTCATTTAGGGTCCTGATTTCTTTTGAGACAAGGAGGGTGAGGGTGGGGAAAGAGACACAATAAATCTTGAGAGGCTTAAAAGGAAGAGCAGACTAAAGTATGAACTTTTTATTTCAGCAACGGAAGCAAGAAATCAGTGATTCATTAAAGGAGGGAGAAAGACCTCCATGGAAGCTGGCAAAGAAGGAAAAGGAGCTAACTACATCTCTTCCCCTTTTTACTCTCTCTGACCAGCATATAATCTGCTTTTCTAGGGTCTGCCTGTAGTATATACTTCTTTCCAACCTCTCCACCCAACCCCTCCTCCAGCAGGGGGGGAGGGGGAGATCTAGCAGGCAACAAGCTCCAGGTGGCTTTCTCAAGCACTTCACTGCCAAAAAAATAAAATAAAATCCTCCGCTAGAAAACAAGTTTCTTTTGGAGGGGGTGAATGGGGGGAGGGAAGCCTCCCTAGAGGGGATCAGTTCAGCCTGGAAGAAAGAGAAATTAGTAAAGCATGAGTCTCCAAGCCATTCTGGTGACCAGCACTCTGAGAAGAACGCTTTAGGAGCAATTAGCAGCAAGCCGGCTGCTGCAGCTGCTGAGGAGGAGAGGGAGAACAACTCCCAAAACTCCCTCCACAGCAGCAGGCGCTGCTCACTCCAACTGTAAAAGAATTTCAGATGTCCCACCCCTGCTTGACCCCCTGCAAATAAGGGTTGACCACCAGAGCCACATCCCACCTCTGACTTGTAATCACTGACATTTAGGCTACAGCTTCCAACCTGTTTACAACCAAAGGGGGAGAGACAAGTTGGGATTTCTATTTTTCTCTCAATTTTTTTTTAATACTGTTCTGGAGAATTCAAAGCAAAACAAAGAAATTGTCTCCTCTAGGGTTGTCAGTGAGAAAGGACAAGTTGTACAACTGTTTTGGGATTTGCAAAAAAGCGAGGGGGTGGGGATCAGAAGAAGGTGCAAAACCACAAAGTGTGAGTGTGTTTGAAAAATCCCTTCCAGCACCCTTTTCTGCTGGTTATTATTTATTGTTGTTGTTGTTCACTTTGCTGTCATCTATTTTTCAGACCTTTCTGCATCTAAGATGGTGAAGAAAGGAGTGAGGAAGAGAACAAAATAACTACTGGGAAGTCTCAAACCAGGTTGGGGAGTGTGTGTTGGGGGGGGGGGGGGGGGAGGGAAAAAGGAAAGAGGATTAACCATAGCAACCCCCCCAAAAAACCCAAGAGCTCTTTTTTTCTGAGGGAGGACTCGAAGGATTAAAAGGCAGCAACTTCTGAGGCGATTTGTCCCCTGAGTTATGGATGTTGGTGCACTTACTTCAGGCCAGATCAGAGCTCAGAGGGATCTAACCAGAAGCAGCAACCACCGGCTCTCCACTTGCCTTTTACCAGGTTTTACCCTTCCAGTATGTTTCATTTGATAAGACATTTTCCAGCGCCCAGAGTTTCAGTACAATGTGCAAATGGATACTGACAAATGGTGCCTCAGCCTTTTCCCACCTGCCTTGTTGCTGCTTGCTGCTGCTCTTCTTGGTGTCTTCTGTGCCTGTTACCTGCCATGACCTTGGCCAGGACATGCTGTCCCTGGAGGCCACCAACTCTTCTTCATCATCATCCTCCTTCCCCTCGTCCTTCTCCTCTCCTTCCAGTGTGGGGAGACACGTGCGGAGCTACAATCACCTCCAAGGAGACGTGCGCAAGAGGAAGCTCTACTCTTACAACAAGTACTTTCTCAAGATCGAGAAGAACGGCAAGGTCAGCGGTACCAAGAAGGAGAACTGCCCCTTCAGTAAGTACCGCTCTGCCGGGCAGCGGCTGCCGGCCCCCTCGAGCGCCCCGGCCGCGGCAGCCCCGGACCCGGAGCGCCCGAGCCCTCTCGCTGGGGAGGGAAGGGGAAGGTGACGCCTCGGCAGGGAGGGGGCGCGGGGTAGAAGAGAGGTGGGGTGGGCTCGGCTCCTCCGGGATGCCGCTCCCCGCCAGCCCGTATCTGCAAATCTCTCCGGTTACATTTGTTTTGCAAATGGCTTTGCCGAGCACAGTTTGTTTCTTTGCCTGGCATAAGAGCAAATTAGAAAGATTTGTAAGGGGGAGGGCATTGTCTCCCGAATCTGAAAATCATTATCCCCTGTCATTAAAGTGCCTTGACGAGAACGCTATATTGAAACAATGCATCGATTTCCCCCGCGCGCACACGCACGCTCTTCTCCCCGAGCCGCGCAAGAGCTGTCTGCTCCGCGCTCCCTCCTCCCCCAGCCCGAAACAGGATTTTTTTCCTTCGGGCTGGGACTTTGCCTGGGTTTGCTCTCCGCCGTGGGGGTGCCCGGCGGGCGCTGGGAGCCAGTGCGCGGCCGCGCAACCTCCCGCGGTAAGGCAATGCTCGTGCCTGCGTCCCTGGCTTGCACGATGCGCCCCGCCGCTCTCGGGTTGTGGCGCCGCTATACTACTCGCTCCATTGTAAACATCTGGGACTGGATTCGCGCAGACCTCACACGCATTTCATTGTCTCTCTCTCTTTTTTTTTTTTTTTTTTTAAAGAAATTATTTCAAATTAAAAGTCATATGGCCGTTTCCATGGTTGGAGTTTCAAGCTTTTCTGTAGTACTAATTAGGCTTTTAGTAATAGCATGCCTCTGGTAATGTATTTTTGGCTGTCAGTGCTAGAAATGTACCCTTTTTTCAATTTTCCTGCCTGTGCAATCTCAAATTGAAGTAACTGTAGTAAATCACAATATATTGAATTGTAACTTAAGTGACTGCATCCCACTATAGGAGCATGCTGAAAAAGTAAGCTCTGTTATGCAAGCGTTGGAGGAAACTCTCCGGCTTGCTTCACTGGTGGAGAGCCACGTTTTGGTTCTTGGACTGTCTTACGTAAATCCAGATAAACCTGGGGATAAATCTTCTGTTAAATTAAAACAACTTAAAGTAACTTAAGTAGGTCCCTTGTTAGCTAATGTGTAAAGTATGGAGTACTTCAGCAGGTTCCCATGCTGTATGATAGACATTGCTGTTAATTCCACTGTATTTTTATTAAATACCCATAATATAGGCTTGCAAACAGGGAGGAGAGGGCTGCTGTATCATATTGTCACTACTTCACTTGCTCCATCTTGCAACTTCATACTTTATCATGCACTTAATGTTTGTAAAAAACTTTAGATGTCAAAGCAGCTGAATCTTACCACCTCCCTTTCTGTATTTCATAGAAAGCCAAATTCTTGAAAAACAGAGCTATGATGAAGGCATCACTTTGAATTTGTGTGGAACTAGGTCCTAGCACTGAATTTCTTAGATTACTTTTATTTGTGGAGAAGGACAGCGTCATTCCCCTAAAATGGGATTCTGAAAGCTTTGTGTGCATTTCTGAGAACACCAAGCCATTCTGTGTAGAATATCACTGCCAAAAAGGCTATAAGGGGCCCAATCTGACAACAGTGTATTCAGAGAAGTAACTACTCATCTAAGCAGTCCCACTTAGCCAGCAGAACTGTTCAGTGAGTAAAGTTGCACACATGCATGAACTTGTCTGAGATCTTGCCAATAAGAGCTAGAATACACTGAAATGCACATATAAATCTTTCTACTCTTTCAGTCTATGTGCAACAACCCCCTGTAACTATAGGGTGCGTTTTGTTTGGTTTTTATTTTTTTCTTTTTCTTCCTTCCTCCCCTTCCTAGTTTTCCAGTCAGTGCATCAGAAAGAGAATTGGCATTCTTGGTGATGTCATGGTTATTGTCATATCTGCAGAGTATCTACTGAAAGAGAGAAGAATGTAATTTTTTTCATATAAATGCAAACCAATGCCGTTATTATACATAGTTGTATCCTGTCCCTCAGGTTTATGTCCAGTGAAGAAAAGACTCCCATTGTCTTAAAACTTGCAACTTGCTAACCACACTTACATCACGAAGTCAGACGTAGTGTACAACATCTTTAAATACAAAACAATTAGGATCTTGCTAGCAGAAGATAGGTCAACCAGTTGGATGTTCTTCTTTAACAGTCATTATAATTTGCAGTGGGAAATTGTGTTTTCTGTAAAAGCACATAGGCTGAGACCATTTAAGTAAATATTTACTGTGCCTTAATTTCAAGGGTGTCTGTGTAGCAAAATGTTGCAAATGATTCACAAAATCTATGGTTTTCATAACCTCACATGTAGCTGTGTAATCAGAATGCTGCTGCAATCCCCAGCTGGACTGATTCCATGCAAATATGTGGTATCATTAAGGTAGTCTAAAATATGTAATTACATGCGAACAAATTTCTGCCATGCATAAAGAGTTAGCCAGCCAGCCCACTAAATTGTCGCCTGTTTAACATTAAAGGCTATTTAATAATAAGATAATATAATATAAGTTCCTCTTTCAAAACCACGCTTTCCTAAAGAAATAATAGTGACTATTGACACACAAGACTTTGTTTGGAATATTCTAATTTGGGGGATAATTTTCTTTTTCTCATATGCTAATGTTTATTAGCATTTATACTGCAGTAAAGCCTTATCTGTAGGGCTGTAAGATCATGATATGTTGTGTAATTAGACAACAGCTTTCATGGCTGGCTGCCAGTTAAGCACTGTCAAGCAAGAAGAACAGTTGGAGAAAGTCAGAATAAACATTCAGAAAACAGAATTTAGTCCCCAGCCTTTAAAATGGCTCAAGTAGCATTCATAGATTTGCTCTATAAATATTGTGTAGAGTGCACTAAATAAGTTTACTTTGGCAGATGTTTTCCAACTTGATTGCTTGGAACTATTCCATCAGCCTTTCTCTACCTATAGGGTAATGGGAACAGAGGTGGCTTCTGACTGCTCTGTCAGGAGGCTGGGGGAACTTGCAGCATTTGGCATAGATGGAGGGTGTGGGTCACTGGATAGAAGTAGGACACTTTTTAGGTTTTGTTTTATTGTTCTTTACATCTGGAGTTTTGTCCTAAAAATGCAACTACTCAGTACTAGCGCATCCCTCAGCACCACAGCTGTGAAGTCCCTTGCCCCTGTTCTTGATAGAGCCATTTGTATGCATGAATAAGGACAGCTGTACTGCTTTCTGGTGACTTCAGTACTTGTGGGGGAAAAACAAAACCAAAAAACCTCCAAAGAGTAATTACAAAAGCTTTTGCTATAACTTGAGATCTGGGCTGACCAAGAGGAGCTTAAGCCATATATAAAAATGGAGAGAAAACTGCACGTGTGCAGATCCTGACTTTACTTGCACACAGAAAGCTTTCTTGAAGATAGTGAAACTCTTTGGGTTTAATGAACAGCATGCATTGGGTTACATAAAATCATAGAATCATTAAGGTTGGAAAGGACCTCTGAGATCATTGAGTCCAATCTGTTAGCCAAACTGCCTGGTCTACCTCTAAACCATGTCCCTAAGCACCACATCCACACGTTTTTTGAATACTTCCAGGGACTGTGATTGTACCACTTCCCTGGGCAGTCTGTTCCAATGCCTAACCACTCTCTCCATGAAGAAATGATACATGATAAACTGGTTCAGGAAAACTTGAACATATTTTCGAGTGTTATGCTATTTTTAATTGACTTTTAAGGCAATTGTTAAGTGTTATGAAGCACATGCTTCAAATTTACAGGACAGATCTTAGTAGCTGAAGAATGGTAACACAATATGCAATGCTTAATTAGCAGCAGCTAACCTGCAGTCTGTAGGGGGAGTTCTGCCTGGGCAAGGATTGCAGGATCAGGCCATTATTTAGGTACGTGTTTAGGGAGTGGAGTCTGTGTCATTGAGCCTGGATATTAGTGGGAAGAATTGCTGGAGCGATTCCTACGGGCTTTGGACCAAGCAGTGCTATGCAAAACCTACGGTAGATGGCGGCACAGCCACTGTCTGGTGTCACCTCTGCTCGAAGTAGGTGGACAAGAAGGGGATGGATCCTCATCTGTATGAGCTAATTTAGCTCAAGCAAAGCTAAAAGGGCTTACACCAGCTATTAATTGGCCTTCTGAGCATCCACAGTGGATTAATCCAAACAGTGCAAAGGCACTGCAATTGCAGAATAAGAGCGTTTACTGGGGGAGCTAGCATGAAATAATTAGCTACTTCTCACAAGCTAACCTATTCTAGGCTTTTCCCCTGAGTATGTGATTATCTTTTATACATAGCTGTAGGATCTGCTGAAGTCCCTGATAGTCTTTGGTTTTGCTTTAGTTAGTGTGGGATCAGATTAGCAACATAGCGACTAATAGCAAGAAAGTTTTGAGCCTCATTCTGTAGCCCAAAAGATAGTAAACAACCACTCTAAATGCTAGAAATGCTGAACGTTACTACTGAGGGTTTTAAGTGTGTGCATATATACATGACATAAATACAGATTTATACTATATATTGGGTTATATACATAAAAATAGCATTAAAAGTGTTTTGATTAAGTATACTCAGTTTGATACTCAGTTTTTTGATTATACCTCAGGTGTAATAAAATCATAAAGCTTGATAGGTACATTAACCTCAGATGTACAGCTCAAACCAGATTAGAATACTTGGTAAAATATGTTCTTTTGCTACTGAACATTTTTTAAGCTAGCTGTTTGGGGTTATCGATTCCTCACAAGCTGGTGTTTGTAAATTAATGTGAGAACTTTTCTCCATTTTTCTAAAGACTGATTAGTGGGCGTATGTGTTTTGTTGTTTTACTCTCCGTAGAGATCTGGTTTATTTTTTTACTGATTAAAAAGACTTAAAATAGGAAATAATACTGTCTTAGTGAAGTAATTTGAATCTTAGGTTCTTTAATATGAAATTTATATGTTCTTATGGAGATGATTTCTCACTTTAAGTCTTTAATTTTTTTCTTTCCCCTGCAGAATGCAGTTACATACTTTTTAACCAGCAGTATATGACCTTAGGCACTTAGGATTTATGAATGTGGAAAGAATTGTACTATTTAATGTCTACATGACACTCTCCTGTTACCCTTACTGCATTCCTGCCTTGTAGACCCTCCATGCTGATACTGTAGCCCTGTCATAAATCTTTTCAAAATATACAGTTGTAAGAAGTCTTGTTGTCTTCATAAATCTAACTTATAGCCACTTGCAAAAAAGAAAGAGTTAGGGGCAATTGGAAGTTTGTTCTGTCTTAAAACCTCAGAAGAATGAGACCAAGGGGCATACAGGCTTATAGATGCTGTGCTGCTGTTTTAATGGGAGGGTTCTCAGGTAGTGGCTCAGTCAAAGCTTCCCTTGAAGATGGCATTAGCTGAGTGAGCACTATAGAATGTGCTTACACTTTTGAAACATCTTGGATGCATTCAGTCATGGGATAAGATCCTCTGTTTTGAAATAAGGCATTTTAAGATGACTTTCAGATATCTTTGAGCTGTGTGTGCGAATAGGAGCCTTTTCACTTCAAATGGGAGTCAGATCAGATCCTGCAATAGGGAAGTTTTCTTCCACAGAGCCTTTTGTTTTGGAAAAGGAAAAACCCTTCTATGAGCAAATCTTGTTAACCTGTGTGTCTTAAGTTAAAAATAGCAGGTACCTGTATGAACATAGGACAACATCTCTCATGGAGGATTCCTGACTTTTCCTCTGAGTGAGTAATATAATCACAGAAGGAAGGTTCTAAATAGGGAAAAAAAATCTTTGTAAACAATATTGTATTTTTATTCTTAAGCTTAATATTTGGGATGATAGAAATAGCGTCAGCAAAGCAGAGAAATTATTTGGTCAACTTGGGATTTGTTATAATGCTCCCTTCATGGTCTGTTTTTGTTTGTTTGTTTTCTCTGTTTTCTGAATCAAGCTCTTACAGTCCTTTCTTCCCCAAAATAGCACTGAGTTGAAATTTCAGTTTGCACATTTTGAACACTTGCTACCATTGCTTGCAGTCACCATAAGACACTGAACTACCTTATCCTAATATTCTGGGGTTTATCATCTAATGACCTCTTTGACACTTTGAACAGCACAAATAGTTTGAATGTTTATCAGCATTACCAACCAACGACAGCTTGATGAGACTGCATGGAGAAGTAAGCTTTGCTTGCTTTGGGCTATGAAAACCAAATTATCAGATCAGAAATGGAGGATGCATTTAGTTAACGTGAGCACATGTATGTTTCTTGGTCGGTAGGTATACTAGTACCACTAGTCTAACTGTATATACTTATCAAACAAATTTTCCTTCTTTTGCTTCAACAACTTATTTTGATGCAATATTTTAATATCTTTCAGGCTTTCATTGTTCGGATACTTTGAACACAAAAAAGTAGTCAATGGTACTTGCAACCATTAGTTCTGTTAACTGGAAAGATCCTTTCCTAGCAGTATTAATTGCTTTTGTTGCTAGTGCCAATTTGTTGTAAAATGCCTGTTAGTTACAACATAGTAAAAAGGAGACAGGAAACGCTGTTACATGAAATTTTGAAAAGTCAGCCTGGGAAAGCTCTCTGTGTTTATGAAGAAAATTAAAATATTCAAGGGGAGGAGTGAGGAGGAAGTGGCTTACACTTTAATCACTGAATGGATATTAAAACTGAATTCATTAGCCAAGTGGATTAATAAAACTGATTATGCTACTTCATGAGTACAGTGCAACAAATGGAAGTTGCAGGGGAAAGAAATGGTTACAAGTGAGCCAGGTCACATGCTAAATAATGGCTTTAAAGACACTCTTTGCTTTTAAATTAGGTCACTCATGTTCTTTCTTTGAACATTCTGTTCTAATTGCAACAGTAAATCAAATACATTCAAAGTAGGTTCCCATGTAAAGTGGACAACTGGACAGTGCCGTTTTACTGCTACTAACACGTGCATCCAATTACTGGGTTGATATACTCACAGTGTCAGCTGTAAAGCATTCCCCTATTTTATAGTTAGCCTAAAGAATTATTAGCCTGTCCCCTTTCACATTTATCTCTAAATAATCTGTCAGTAGTGTATATCTTCTACAGTTAAAGAGGAATTTTCACACGCGTTGAAGCTGACAAAAAAAAAAAGGAAATGTTGAAACTACACCAAAAAGTTTCATTCCTTTTCCCCCTCCCCTCTTTCGCAATTTCTAATGTTGTGCAAGAGAGGAAAAGGCTACGGATTCTAGAAACATGAATGCTCATTAATTTTATATAAAAACAAAGATCCGGTCTTTCATAAACCTTGATTTAGTAAAGCAATATGATGCCTACTCCTTTCATGGTGGAAAAACATATCAATGGCAATAAACTTAGCTGATTTTTGCAGTTCCTGACTCCTCCTCCTACATGGGGAGCAGAGGTTAAAATGGGGGGCCTGAGGAGTCTAGTTGCTCTTCCTTTTCCTGCCACTGATATTAGAGGTTCAAAACATTACCTAGAAATAAAGGAAATATAAGTTTTCTTTCAGGTTCCTGATGCACATCTGTGCAGCTGTAGTCAGTGTGTATGTGAGTTGGGGAGGGAACGCTGAAGCGTTTTGGAAGCATTCAGGATGTTGTTTAATTGGAATTAAGGCATGGTGCTAAGTGGAAGCTGGGTATAAATCAATGATATTGCGCCCACATTAGAGGAAGGGGGTGGAAAGTGTGATGAGTGCCAGAGCAACACTAGAAAGGATGATAAGAAAGAAATAGGGGCAGCATGTGTCATGAGTGGGAGAGAAGCGGGGAGAGGGGGAGTGTGGTCTACCCATTTTGGCAGCAGTGAATTGTCGGTGTTACTGAATTGTCCTGTCTCATCTCACTGCATCATCAGTTTGCTCACAGCCTGAACTTATAAAGCCATTAAGGGGCCTGTTGAATTTGTCTAAAAGTGTCTAATTGGTGTTGGGATATAAACTCTTCCCACTCCCACCCCCAAATTCATTGTATCTTCTCTGACCCTATTCTAGAGATACTATTTGGTAGGTGCTCTGGGATTCTTTTCTTCAGATTATCCTCTTCAAGAGGGTTAATAACCTGCTTTATTCCTAATGTCAAATTCAGTACAGACTACTTGCAAGCAGAAAGGTGGGCAAACTTGCCCTTGGAAGTAATAAGCTATTTAAAGCAGCCACAAGCAAACCTGTGTTAAAGAAGAAAAAAGTTGAGGGTTTTGTTTGGTTGGTTTTTCTTCAATTTTTCACTATGCTAGTACTATCTACTATATTCGTTATGAGAAACATACACCTGAAGGACATCAAGATATCCTAGTTGTAGAGAGCAATAAGGTCTCCCCTCAGCCTCCTCTTCTCCAGGCTAAACAACCCCAGTTCCCTCAGCCGCTCCTCATAAGACATGTGCTCTAGACCCTTCACCAACTTCGTTGCCCTTCTCTGGACACGCTCCAGCACCTCGATGTCCTTCTTGTAGTGAGGGGCCCAAAAACGAACACAGTACTCGAGGTGCGGCCTCACCAGTGCCGAGTACAGGGGCACTATCACCTCCCTGGACCTGCTGGCCACACTACTCCTGATAAAAGCCAGGATGCCATTGGCCCTCTTGGCCACCCGGGCACACTGCTGGCTCATGTTCAGGCGGCTGTCAACCAACACCCCCAGGTCCTTTTCTGCCAGGCAGCTCTCCAGCCACTCTTCCCCAAGCCTGTAGCGTTGCATGGGGTTGTTGTGACCCAAGTGCAGGACCCGGCACTTAGCCTTGTTGAATCTCATACAGTTGGCCTCGGCCCATCGGTCCAGCCTGTCCAGGTCCCTCTGTAGGGCCTTCCTACCCTCCAGCAGATCGACACTCCCAACCAACTTGGTGTCATCTGCAAACTTCCTGAGGGTGCACCCAATCCCCTCATCCAGATCATAAATGAAGATGTTGAACAGGACCGGCCCCAACACTGAGCCCTGGGGAACACCACTTGTGACCGGCCGCCAACTGGATTTGACTCCATTCACCACCACTCTCTGGGCTCGGCCATCCAGCCAGTTTTTAACCCAGCGTAGAGTGTACCCATCCAAGCCGTGAGCAGCCAGCTTCTCCAGGAGAATGCTGTGGGAGACAGTGTCAAAGGCCTTACTAAAGTCCAAGTAGACAACATCCACAGCCTTCCCCTCATCCACCAAGTGGGTCACCTTGTCATAGAAGGAGACCAGGTTAGTGAAGCAGGTCCTCCCTTTCAGAAACCCATGCCGGTTGAGCCTGATCCCCCGGTTGTCCCGCACATGCTGCATAATGGCACTCAAGATGATCTGCTCCATGACCTTCCCCAGCACCGAGGTCAGGCTGACAGGCCTGTAGTTCCCCGGATCCTCCTTCCGACCCTTCCTGTAGAGGGGCGTCACATTTGCTAACTTCCAGTCATCCGGGACCTCCCCGGTTGACCAGGACTGCTGATAAATGATGGAGAGTGGCTTGGCCAGCTCCTCTGCCAGCTCCCTCATTATCCTCGGGTGCATCCCATCTGGCCCCATGGACTTGTGGGCATCCAGGTGGAGGAGCAGGTCAGTGACTGCTACCTCTTCGACAACCGGGGCTTCATTCTGCTTCCTATCTCCATCTCCCAGCTCAGGGGCCTGAAAAACCCGAGGATGACTAGCTTGACTATTAAAGACTGAGGCAAAGAAGGCATTAGGTACCTTTGCCTTCTCCTCATCCTTCGTGGCCAGGTTACCTTCTGCATCCAACAAAGGAGGGAGATTCTCCCTGGCCCTTCTTTTGTCACTGACATATTTATAAAAACTTTTTTTGTTGTCTTTAATGGCGGTGGCCAGTTTAAGTTCCAGCTGCGCCTTCGCCTTTCTGATCTTCTCCCTGCATATCCTCACAACATCCTTGTAGTCCCCCTGAGTCGCCTGCCCCTTCTTCCAAAGGCAGTAGGCTCTCCTTTTTTTCCTGAGTTCTAATAGCCTGAGGAGTGGTAATTGGAACCCAATCTGTACATTCCATGGCATTTAGACTATTTAACAGCTATATATTACTTAGTTATTCCTTGGTATTTCTTTTTCTCATGTGGCATAAAGCAGTCAAGAAAAGTGACTGCTGATTGATTCGAACCTGATGATAATTGTGTATTAAGGAGCTACAAGACTGAACCCACTGACATTGCTAAAAACATTTTAAGATCACTCTATGGAAGACACAGAAAGATTGCTATTAGTAAATGCAGTGTGTAGAATACCTTGCCATAGGGTTTTGGATGAGGAAATGCATTTCAGCTGGATGGTATACCTTACAGAACAGCTACTCCTTCAAGGCTGCAACTAAATTGGTTGGGAAAGAAGAGGTCCAACAGCAGCATTCTTTGTAGAAGAGTTTGGGTTTTTTTTGAACTTTAGAAAGGTTCTTAACGACCATGATGGAATTTTTTATCAAAACAAGACTGAAACGCATAAAAGCTGGAATAATGACCTGGCACTGTGGGAAACTAAAGGCTCGTGTCCTTCACCACTGTCCATTTGTGGACTCTGCTTGCAGCTGATTCTGCTTATGAAACAGGAAACATTTTGCAAAGATGAGGAGGATTTGGAGACAAACACTACTGTAAAATATCTATAATAATTTTTCTGTGGAACTCTTCCCTTTTTGGTTTTGCTGATTTTGTAAATGTACACAGTAGACCATAAAGGTCAGCAAGATGTAACCTTTTTGTTTTCAACTGTACTCAGGGCATAACAAAGCCTGATCTAGCTTTTCAGTACAGACTGAAGTAACTCCTGTGTCCAAAATAAAATAAATAAATAAATAAATAAATAAATAAATAAATAAAGTAAACCACAGTGCTTGTATTCAGGAAGATCTTTAGTGCTGTCTGAACTATTAAATTCAGTAATGCTACAAAAAAATTGCCACTGTGCAGATGGAGGAAGTGTTAGTCAGTGCTCTTATCCAGGGACCTCCAAACCTTAATCACAGTTTAAAATCCTTAAAAAGGGAGCCACAGATGTGAGGGGTACAAGTATCTGTGCTCACACACCAATGCAGACTCAGGAAATATCTATAATGATGAGCAGGAAAACCAGTATGTAAAAATATCTAACTACTTTCTGTTACCTTGTGCTTAATACAAGAAGTTATAGCTGAGCTTACCAGACACTTCTCATTAAGTCCATAATGGGGATGGGAACATATTTTTGGTGTTTGAGTAAACTGCAGTCTGGCATTTTCTAATATTCGTATTGTTGGCTTTTCAACTAAATATTTTGTAATGGTAATTTCAGAATCTTTCTTTCTCCCAGTGCATGAGATCTAATAATTTTCTGAAATATTTCATTGGAAGACCACCAGCCAGATCACACTTTCTGCTTTTCACAGTAGTCAGTCATAAATATATATAACCTCTTCATTTATAGATGTGTTTTGTGTGCCAAGCTATGGAAGTTCTAAGTGCAAAATTCCTGTTACACACTTACAGACATACTGATAATGCAAGAGTAGATTGCATGATGATGCAACTAATGTACCACATAAAATGAAGTTTCCAAAGAATCTGTAAGGGCCCTAACAACTGAAGAACACACATATTTTCAGGTGTAATCCTTGTGTAGCTATTGCTGTGAGCACCTCTGAGAGCTCTCTCCATCAAGTATATGATGTAAAACCTCTCACGATGTGAAACATCTTGAGAATAAGTAGAAATCTGTGTCATTATTGCAGTATTTGGACACATTAGATTAATGCTTTCAGGAGGACCATAGCATATGCTTTGCCCAGCAAAGGATGAAAAATGTTAGAGACTTCTAGATATCTAATAATAATCTCAGAGTTTAGTCAGTTAAAGTACTTATCTCATTCTCCTGTTCCAATAAATACCTTGCTAATGAATTCTAGTTAACATGACCTTGTAGAAGAGTTTTTTGTTGTTACTTTTTTTTTTTTTTTTTTGCATTCCTCATCCAAATGGTAGATTTGTATTCTGATTTTGAAGGAGAGATGATATTCATAAGTCATATGTCACAAGCCACTAAAAGGGTCAAAATCTTACAGCAAGGCCTTAGTGGCTTGTTTATCTCTCCTTTTTTTCCCTCCTCCTTTTTTAAAGGAGACAGACTAATTCACTTAAATATAATGAGAGCCATGCCTGCCATAGCCTACTTTTTAAACAGTGTCAGCTCAAGTAAGATCTGTCTTATTTCTTCACCTCCTTTTCTTGGCTCCAACAATTAAACACAAAGCTGAAAAATACAGGTTTTCATGGCAGAGCTATTTCATATGTCAAATGAGAAATGGAGGATGCCGTTTTCATAACAGAAAAAAGTGTTAGGGTAGGGAAATTTTTCTTTTCCTTTGTGGCCCCCTTCTAAATTCTCATCAGCAACATGCAAAAGATAATTTAATAAATAAATAGGGAGACCAAATGTATGTCTAACCTCTTGCCCTCATTTTTCTAATTGGCTTTCATTAGGAACAAAAATTTAAAATACCTCTAAACAGAAATAACCGATATGGTAAGGTGAACTTTTCAACTGGATAAGAGCTCTTTATAAAAAGACAGTATTACGGAGTCCTGTGTTAGGCCAACAGACTCTTTTACTGTAGTGATACATCTATACTTGGAGCAGTAACTCCATGTTTACTTTTGATCAGTAGTGGCAGAAAGTTTGTTGAGTTGCAGTAAAAATGAAAGTAACAAGTAGTCAAAATTCTCACTTGTTAAAGAAAATCTAGAAATACCATGCTACAGATCTTAGGTTTGCTGTTCAGTGTTAGACTTTTTCATCTCTACAGACATTAGCTAACCAAACCTTGAAATATGGCTGGGTTATTTTCCCCTTTTTCAGAGACAGGCACTGAGGCAGAAAGTTTAAAGACCTGGATTTTCTCTCTTTTATCTTTATTCAAGCTTATTCCACTATAAATCCCTGGACTGATGATTCTATTCTGTTCCTTATTTTGTGTTCACAACACAAAGGATGACATTCATGTTCATAATAGAAATGGGAATTGAAGGGTAAAGGGTAATTATGTTTATTTTGTATAGCAGAGTATGTCTCCAACATAGATGTATATGTATGATAGATTAAATGATGACTTAACACTAGTTAAAGATACAGAAAGTAGAAGAAAAGTTTACAGAAGTGATTGAAAATAGACAATATGCAATTCCATTTAAATACAGAGGTACTGGAATGTGGCTCCTCTTGGTAAGATGCCCTTCAGCCAGTGGAGTTGAGAAAATTATCAACGTTTGAAAATTAATTGTTCTTAATGAGCAAAACTAGGAGCTGCTGGTAACCCATAAGCTATCCCTTGGAAGAGTTTGGGAACTGAGTTTGTTTTATCATGAAAGATAAATGTTTTAAGTGCTGTTAATGTATTTGCCACTGATACCGGCTGGAGAGATTCATAGAATCATAGAATTGTTAAGGTTGGAAAAGACCCTTAAGATCATCGAGTCCAACTGTTAACCTATCACTGCCAAGTCCACCACTAAACCATGTCCTCGAGCACCACGTCAACCCGTCTTTTAAATACCTCCAGGGATGGGGACTCAACCACTTCCCTGGGCAGCCTGTTCCAATGTCTGACTACCCTTTCGGTGAAGAAGTTTTTCCTAATATCCAACCTAAACCTCCCCTGGCGCAGCTTGAGGCCGTTTCCTCTCGTCCTATCGCTTGTTACTAGGGAGAAGAGACCGACCCCCACCTCACTGCAACCTCCTTTCAGGTAGTTGTAGAGAGCGATAAGGTCTCCCCTCAGCCTCCTCTTCTCCAGACTAAACAACCCCAGTTCCCTCAGCCACTCCTCCTAAGACTTGTGCTCTAGACCCCTCACCAACTTCGTTGCCCTTCTCTGGACACGCTCCAGCACCTCGATGTCCTTCTTGGAGGGAGGGGCCCAAAACTGAACACAGTACTCGAGGTGCGGCCTCACCAGTGCTGAGTACAGGGGCACTATCACCTCCCTGGTCCTGCTGGCCACACTATTCTTGATACAGGCCAGGATGCCATTGGTCTTCTTGGCCACCTGGGCACACTGCTGGCTCATGTTCAGGCGGCTGTCAACCAACACCCCCAGGTCCTTTTCTGCCAGGCAGCTCTCCAGCCACTCTTCCCCAAGCCTGTAGCGTTGCATGGGGTTGTTGTGACCCAAGTGCAGGACCCGGCACTTAGCCTTGTTGAACCTCATACAGTTGGCCTCGGCCCATCGGTCCAGCCTGTCCAGGTCCCTCTGTAGGGCCTTCCTACCCTCCAGCAGATCGACACTCCCAACCAACTTGGTGTCATCTGCAAACTTCCTGAGGGTGCACCCAATCCCCTCATCCAGATCATAAATGAAGATGTTGAACAGGACCGGCCCCAACACTGAGCCCTGGGGAACACCACTTGTGACCGGCCGCCAACTGGATTTGACTCCATTCACCACCACTCTCTGGGCTCGGCCGTCCAGCCAGTTTTTAACCCAGCGTAGAGTGCACCCATCCAAGCCGCGTGCAGCCAGCTTCTCCAGGAGAATGCTGTGGGAGACAGTGTCAAAGGCCTTACTAAAGTCCAAGTAGACAACATCCACAGCCTTCCCCTCATCCACTAAGTGGGTCACCTTGTCATAGAAGGAGACCAGGTTAGTGAAGCAGGTCCTCCCTTTCAGAAACCCATGCTGGCTGAGCCTGATCCCCTGATTGTCCCGCACATGCTGCATAATGGCACTCAAGATGATCTGCTCCATGACCTTCCCCAGCACCGAGGTCAGGCTGACAGGCCTGTAGTTCCCCGGATCTTCCTTCCGACCCTTCCTGTAGAGGGGCGTCACATTTGCTAACTTCCAGTCATCCGGGACCTCCCCGGTTGACCAGGACTGTTGATAAATGATGGAGAGTGGCTTGGCAAGCTCCTCTGCCAGCTCCCTCAGTATCCTCGGGTGGATCCCATCTGGCCCCATAGAGTTGTGGGCATCTAGGTGGAGGAGCAGGTCAGTGACTGCTACCTCTTCGACAACCGGGGCTTCATTCTGCTTCCTATCTCCATCTCCCAGCTCAGGGGCCTGAAAACCCTGAGGATGACCAGTCTGACTATTAAAGACTGAGGCAAGGAAAGCATTAAGTACCTCAGCCTTCTGTCTCTCTGTCCTTTAGGGAGTGCATAATCTGAAAGCCAGAAGATTTTGCATATGGATTCTGAATTTTAATTGCTTCCTTCTCACATTGTTAAGCTTTTATGGAGAAGTTGGTGTTTAGGAGAGTTTTAACTGAAGAAAAGATATTCACTCAAGAACAAAAGAAAATTGCCTACAGAAAGGCAGGAGAAATAGGTCTGACATTGAAAAAAAATGAAAAGACTATTGCAGTCAGGGATTCAGGGGTTCGAGTAGTTATTTGCAAAGACACTGAGATATCTAAGGCTGTGGATGCCTCTACCAGAAGTGATGCCTCTACCAGTACCTCTGCTGGAGGTTACTAAATCTCACCAGCTCATGTGAGCATTCCATAATTTCTTCTGGGCAAAATCACCCAGATTAGCTTTAGTAGCTTAAATACAAGATTTCAGCCATCGTGGTTGATATCTAAAGCAAGTGTGCACTGGAGCGTTTGGAGAGCAGCTAAGCTCCATCTGGGGACCGTGATGAGCAGCTGGAGAGGCTTTTCTGCCAGTGCAGGAAAGAGCGTCTTCATTCCTACTGAAATCAGGGATATTTAAATATCTGGATTTCTCAGAAGTTGAGATCTAAAAGTTTCTGGGACACTGAGATCAGACTTCAAGGTGTAGCCAGGAAGAATTTTACAGCAGAATTTTCCAGTCCTTTGAAATATCTGGTACTGCCATTGAGAGAGGTAGGACATGAAATCATGTAAAGACTGGCTGGTATAGATTATTTTTTCCCCCTTTAGTCATGATTCATAACAGAGATCCAGGATGTTTTAGAAGGAAAAAAGTAAAGGGAGTGTTAAAAGGAGTGACATTTGATATAAAATCACAAAAATCATTTAGACTTTGAACAGAGAGGATGGAGTTTTGACCCCATACCGAAGTGCAGCAGTCCAGGATATCAGTTATGTATTCCTTGTATTTCTCTCAAATTGACAATGTAGCCAATTTATTCACACTGTGATTTCAATTTCTATCAAGAGTATCATTTCAGCACCTTATAAAAGTAATAATGCCACCTTAGAACCTAGTCCAGGAGAAAATACCAGTTGCTTTTATGGGTTGTGCTAATCCTGGAAAAAGTTGCAGATGTCAGCTTTACAGAAGGCTGAAATAGCCGAAGGAAAAAGTCAGTTGTGTGATAAAGAGGAAAAGGAAATTAAAAAAGAATTCTTTGTACTGCAAGCTGCAGTGGGGAGGCAGGAGCACTCTGAATTCACACGATAAGTTCCTCATCTTTTGTGCCCTGCAACTACCTTATAAACTCTGTCTTCTCTTTATTTGCATAAACTTCAAAGCTAAAACACTAGTATCGGAACTATTCCTACTGGATAGCTTCAGCAGACAGTTTCTGTGGAACAGCAGTCTATGCACAGTATCAGTGGCATCTTTACTACAGTTCCAGAATGCTCCTTCTTCCATAAGATGGGCACTTCCAGATGGCCTCTCTCACCTACAGACATCCAGTCTGTGGCAGTTTGAGAGCTGTAGGTAGGTGGGGAGTGGTTTGTGGCTCTTGGCCTAGAACAGGGAAGTCCTACGAAGCCATGTCATATGTAACCAGTGAACTTACGGTACCAAAGAAAAAGTCTTTACTCATCTTTCTCTGGCTTCTTTTTTTAACATCAACTTTTGGTGGATCACTTCAAAGTGGTCGAGCAGGCCATGTGTCCCAGGATCAGGAAGCAACCAGCATTGCTGTGTGGCTTACGACTGGGGAGCTGTGCTGCATGCATAGCCTCACCATGGGCATTTGTTACACTTGGTTGGTGTGTGTCCGTTAATTAAAAATGTGTCAAGGCACAGGAAAGCAGGACCAAAGAAAACCTTCTGGGAATCCTAATATAGCCCCTGTTATCACCAGTGCTTGTCATATAAATTTGTTCAGAAGTTTATCAAGTTCAGTTAAAACCAGGTAGGTTCTGCTCACCATACTACTTAGCTGAAGGCTGTTCCACAGTCTCACTCCTCTAAGGGCTACAAATAATTCTTATTTTCAATCAAAATGCATTCATAGTCAGCGCTACTCTTCCTGCTCTTTTGCCAGTAGTGTCCTTCACTGCCCCACAGCGTTTCTTCTTTAGAGTTCACCACCACAACATACATGTGGGGACCAGTTATATTCTCTTCCTTTTTTTTCTTCTGCTAAACTTAATATGCCAAGTTCATTGCTAAACAGAGAACAGTGTGGGGAGATGTAGCCCACCATCTTCCTGCTGGTTCTGGATACGAAGCAACGTAGCTACATTCACATAGGCTAATAAGCTATGCATCTTGGTGGAGCATATTAATTCCTGTGTGACACCCTGGAAACATAGCCGTCTTGCTTTCCAAACCCAAGTTTAATATCTTTTTAGGTGCAGTTTAATTTGAAGCATTTTTTGTGAGCTTTCTGGTTGGCTCTGTGTAGACATGCCTTTTTCTTGTAAGATAATGCTTTCATTCTCCTGCCTTTCTAGAACTGCTTCTAGGTGCCTGGTCTTAAACCAGAATTGCACACCATGTCCCAGGCCTAATAAGAAGAATTCTAAGATTGCCAAAACTAACAAATCCCCCAAACAAACCTTACATGTGCCACTTGGCAAAGGCCGCCCTTTGCCCAGTAAGTAAAAGAAATGTGGACTATAGAAATGGGCCTGATTTACAGTGTGTTTGACAGGGCAGAGTGTTGGAAAGGTTGAAGTACTCTGTTAAGAGTGATGGTCAGAATATAGCTGATGTAGACAAAGGTAAATTGAAACAATTTATCACATAATGTTTTACTCTCATTGATTTGCATATGAGGCTTTTCTTTAAATTTGAAAGGAGAGTATTGGTTTATGGGTGTTTTGGGGAAGGAACTCATTTTTCCCACTTTCTGAAAGATGTTGAAATGTCAAAGCATTTTCCAGAGTGAATATGAAATACTGAAACAGACTTTCCTACAAAAGCAAAGTTCAAAATAATGTCAGTTTAGATTAAGCAGGGCATTTTGTGGGAATTAATTAGTTAGAAATATATAATGAAAACTGTCAAAATTGAAATATTTCTTTACTATATTAAGTTTAACAAGATGTTTCTATTTTTCTTTTAAAAGCATAAAAAATAAATTTTATTATAATTTTTAGAAAGTAAAATGGACAATTTGGTTGAAACCCATTATTTCTATAGGAAAATGAAATTTAGTGATATTTTCAAATGAAATAATGTTTGGTCTTAAAAGTTCTATACTTATTAATAATAAGCTTACTAATTTCAAAATAAGAAAGGAATTGGAGAGTGAGCAAATAAATGCTCAGAGGAGAGTTGTAGTATTCTTTGCCAAAATAATCAAGCTCTTCACTGACATGATGCTAAACACAGAGAACAACTATGTTTTGTTTTGCACAGGCCTGTGTCCAAGTCCTTGGTCCAGGCAAGCAGTTTGACTGTCTGTAAAATGTCTGTTAATACTTGAGGCTCAAGGCACTGATATCTGTACAATTGAAGGAATAGACAGTTCTAGCCAGTCCTTAGGTAGCTTCAGTCCCTAAGAGTTATTGAATTATTGAATTAGAAATACCAGAGAATTAGGGGGCATACCCGTAATGGCTTAACGCTGCGCACAGAACTGTTGCTTTCCATGCAGAAACCTGCCCATGGGTCATTATCTCTCTGTCCCACGTGTAGAACGGAACAGGCAGCGCTCTACATTTACTTCCTTGGGTTCATTCCCCAGTATTATCAATGGGTTTAGGGTAAACATTAGGAAATATGCTTGTTTTCTCCTCCCCAAGCAAAGCATTGCTTCCCCTGACTTTTTTCAGGAGTAGCAAGACAACTGCCATTTGTTCTGGATACAGTGCAAGCTGAGGAACCAGGACTTTTATTCATGAAGTTGTAAATAAATAGACCTTTCTAAGAGCTTTCTTTTTATTTAAAGTACCTAATCTTTCTTTTTTTAATAATAGCTTTAAGTAATTTTTGTAGAACACCTGCATATATTGTACTTGTCAAGAACTTTTGAGGTTCTGTGATCACATTTTGCTGGCTTAAAACCCATTTTTTCTCTGTTGTCCTGTGAAAATTTCATATTGACATGGAAGCTAACTTTCATTGGGAAAATAGTAAAACTGATTAAACAGAAGTGTTGTCAAGAGTGCAGTGTAAACATACTGATAAATCATTGCTCTCTTTTTAATAGAATCCTTCTAGTTGTTAGGTTAAAAACAAAAAGCATAAGGTTTTCAAACAAAAAGCAGTCCTCAGGACAATCATGTCTCATTTAAGATTATTTTATTTCCACTCAAACTCCAGTGAAACCGGTTATCTCCTATGCAAAACAGAGAAGTGAATGTGCAAGTACCTGCTTCCCTCCATCTCGTTACAATATTTTCTTACATTCCAATGCCATTTTCTTTACTCTTTTTGAAGAGAAGAGGCAGCTTTATGCTTTGGAGTGTTCAGGAACAAGTTGAGGAGGGGTTGGAAGGTCAGCCAGTGAGCTTAAAGAGTGGAAATTCACTTCTGTTTCACCTCATTCCTGCTTCTTCAGAGCAGCAGCACAATAATCTTTTAAATCTGTTTGATATGGCTCATATGCTTGAAGCAACTTGGACATTGCTTGCATAGGAGCTGTCTTGAATTTGCCTATATGTGATAACAGCAAAAAAAAAAATCATAGGACACTCAAGGAATTCTCCAGGTTGCTAGATTTATTTATCAGAATTTCTAAGGAATTCTTTTGTACCAAAAATAATTGGATCATCATTTTTTTAAAGTGGATTAGATACAAAAATATAATGTAAAACAGCCATTACATTGAGATATGATGTGGGACATTTTTAGCTGTCAAAATGTGCTAGAAATGTATAACAAATGCCAGCATGATACTGTGAATTGTGAAAAGGAAAAGACATAAGTTCTGCTGTTTGCTGTTGCCAGTAAATGTCTACTTTTGTTTAGACATTATGACTACAAAAGCCAAGATAAGATTGTCATTTGCCAAATGTTGCACTGTACCGTCCAACTTGGGTTTTGAATTAAAATACACATATGCCAAAAATTATGTTTATATCATCCAGTATGTTGTGTAATAAAAGTCTTAGGTAGTCCAGTTAATGAAATTATTAAATTTTGGCAGAGTGGTGTTAAATTGAGTTTATATTTAATATTGTTTCGGAGGAGACTGGGTGGAAGGAGAGTTGAATTCTACTTCATATTAATTGAAACAGACTAAGCTGTTGTTGATATAATAATACCTGTAAATAGCAATTAACTGCTATGCAATGGTTGGTTTTTCGAAGAAGACAACTTGGAAAGAGTTTGCTTTAGAACGGAACAGTCTAAAGGGGAGCTTTTATTCCCTGTAAGCAAGACTCTGTGTAGCCATCTTCCCTTTTGGACAGGTGAGATGTTGCTGGTCCCAGGAGAACCACACACTGGGAAAAGGGTCTTTTAGCTCATAGTGCAAGTAAAAAAATGAAAGTTAAATATTCTGTGGTAGAAGTTGGCCCATGGGAATAAGCACACCTTATTATCTTCTATCAAATGAGATCTTGGTTCTCAAAACAAGTGTGGCCTTTTCCATTTTTTGTAAATTAGAATCATAGAATGCTTTGGGATGGAAGGGACCTTTAAAAGTCATCTAGTCCAACCCCCCTGCAATGAGCAGGGACATCTTCCACTAGATCAGGTTGCTCAGAGCCCCATCCAGCCTAACCTTGAATGTTTCCAGGGATGGGGCATCTACCACCTCTCTGGGCAACCTGTTCCAGTGTTTCACCACCCTCATCGTGAAAAATTTTTTTATTGTGCTTAGTCTAAAGCTACCCTCCTTTAGTTTAAAACCATTACCCCTTGTCCTGTCGCAGCAGGCCTTCC